>NW_006921744.1:4236180-4236852 GCF_000298275.1 Orycteropus afer afer | reverse complement strand
ATAAGCAGAAACTAAGGGAATTTGTTTAAACCAGACCAAACTTACAAGATATACTATAGGGAGTCCTTTGAACAGAGAACTAAAAATAGCAAATAACAACCGACCATAAATACAAGATGACATAACCCAGAAACCACAGCTATGGAAATACCAAAAGTAAAATAAGCTTACAAGATTGTAAACAAGGACCCAGAGACATCAATTGGCAAGTGAGGACAACTACAAACAAAAAACAGGGAAAAGACTGTGTAGTTACAGAACTTCTAAATGGTGAGGAAGTTAAGAGAGTTGCAAGATAGACTGTTCTAATCTCAGGGAGAAAATTATAAACCATGGGGTAACCTCAAAGAAAAATGATAAACCTTCACATCACAATAAAAAAAGAGGACAAGCACAAATATTCTGCAAACACTAAAACAACAAGAACAAAAGAAATGATAACATGATTCATAAACATAATAAACTCAGCACGGAAAATAATGCGGAACAAAGAAACCATGGACACCATGAAAAAACACATAACAAAATGAGAGCAACCAATTCATACTTGCCAATAATTGCACTGAATGTTAATGGATTAAATGCATCACTTGAGAGATGGAGATTTTCAGATTGGATAAGAAAAAAAAAAAAAACACATCACTATGCTGTCTGTAAGAGACACATGTTAGA
>NW_006921744.1:4201743-4234491 GCF_000298275.1 Orycteropus afer afer | reverse complement strand
GAAAATCTGGGAGAAATGGACAGATTTCTAGAAACACACCACTTACCTAAACTAACACAGACTGATGTGGAAAAGTTGAACAGATCCATAACAAAAGAAGAAATTGAACAAATCATAAAAAAATTACCAATAAAAATAAGTCCCAGTCTAGACAGTTTCAATGGAGAATTCTGCCAAACATTCAGAAAAGAACTGACACCAATCTTACTCAAACTATTCCAAAACATAGAAAAGGATGGAATCATCCCTAACTCATTTTATGAAGCAAGCATAACCTTGATACCAAAACCAGGCAAAGATATTACTCAAAAGGAAAACTACAGACAAATATCCCTCATGAATATAGATGAAAAAAATCTTCAACTAAATCCTAGCCAACAGACTCCAACAACATATCAAGAAAATCATTCATTATAACCAAGTGGGGTTCATATCAGGCATGCAAGGATGGTTTAACATGAGGAAAACAATCAACATCATGCACCACATAAATGAAAAAAAGGGAAAGAACCACATGATCATATCAATTAATTGATGCAGAAAAGGCATTTGTTTAAAGCCAACACCCATTCCTGATCAAAACTCTCAGCAAAATAGGAACAGAGGGGACATTAAAAAATCAGTTGGATTCCTCTACAACAGCAAAGAGATTGCTGAAAAAGAAATAAAGAAAGCAATACCATTCATAATAGCTACCAAAAAATAAAACACTTGGGAATAAATCTTACCAGGGACACAAAAGACCGGTACAAAGAAAACTATAAAAAACTGCTTCAAGAAACCATAAGAGATGTACATAAATGGAAGAAGATACCATGCTCATGAACAGTAATATTGAACATTGTAAAAATTGTGAATTCTACCCAAAGCAAGCTATACATTCAATGCATTACCCATGCAGATCACATCAGCATCTTTTTAAGGATATGGAAAAAACATTCACTAACTTTATATGGAAAGAAAAGAGATCTCAGATAAGCAAAGCACTATTGAAGAAGAAGAAGGTAGGAGGTCTCACACTTCTGGATCTCAAAACCTACTATACAGCCACAGTAGTCAAAACTGCCTGGTATTAGTATAATGATAGACACATAGACCAATGTAATAGAATTGAGAACCCAGAAATAGATCCATCGGCCTATGGTCAGCTGATCTTGTACAAAGGGCCAAAATCCAGTAAATGGGGAAGAGAATGTGTGTTTAATAAATGGTGCTGGCAAAACTGGAGATCCATTTGCAGAAAAATGAAACAAGATCTGTACCTCATACCATACCAAAAATTAACTCCAGATGGATCAAAGACTTCCATTTGAAACCTAAAACTATGAAGTTCCTCAAGGAAAATATAGGGGCAAATTTAGGGGCCCTAATATATGGCATAAATAGACTATCAAGCATAACTCAAAATGCACAAACAGTAGAAGAGAAACTAGATGGTTGGGACCGTCTAAAAATTAAATTTTCATGTGCTTCAAAAGACTTGTCCAAAAGAGTAAAAACAGAATATGCAGATTAGAAAACAATATTCAGCAACAACGTATCTGACCAGGGACTTATCTCTAAAATTTATAGAAAATTCCAACTCCTCAACACCAAAAAAAAAAAAAAAAAAAAAAATGGGCAGAATATCTAATTTAAAAATGGGCAGAAGACATGAATAGACACTTCACCAAAGAGGATATTGAGTTGGCCAACAAAGACATGAAGAAATGCTCACAATTATTAGCCCTCAGAGAGATGCAAATCAAAACAACAAGATAACCATCTCACTCCAGCACTAATAGTGAAGTTGGACAGAAAATAACAAATGCTGGCGAGGATGTGGAGAGATTGGGACTCTCATAGACTCCTGGGGGGACTGTAAAATGATAAAACGACTATCGAAAGCAGTATGGTGAGTCCTTAAAAAGTTGGAATTTAGAAATATCATTTGATCCAGTAATCCTATTACTAGGTATATATCGTAAAAAAGTGAAAGCCAGGACAAGAACAGATATATGCATACCCATGTTCATTGCAGCACTATTTACAATAGCAAAAAGATGGAAACAACCTAGGTACCCATCAACAGAAGACTGAATAACCAAACCATGGTACATGCGCACAATAGAATACTATGCAACACTAAAGAATAATGTAGAATCTGCAAAACAATGTATAACATGGATGAACTTGCAGGACATTATGCTAACTGAAATAAGTCAATCACACAAGGACAGATATTTTATGAGTTCACTATCACAGAAAGTCAAGGAATATTTTATATATGGAAGAAAACTTTCTTTGTTGTTTACCAGGGTTTGGAGGGGAGAGGAGGGGACAGTGCTAGATAGTAAAGACAAGTATTGATTTGGGTGAAGGGAAGGGCAACGTACAAATGTGAGTGATCAACACAGTGGCACTGAGGAAGAGGAAAACAGAGAGCGGTATATGGGAGGTACAGACAACAAAGATGATCCCTTTTGCATGTACAGTACCACATTGTCAGTGATGGAAAGTGTTGATCTAGAGGTGGACAGATGGGTGGACAGGCTGAATGATCAGTTATGTCTAAGCAGGGGGTAGTGTGCACATAACCATATACAGGAACAGCAGACAATGTTTCTACATGTGTATTTGTATGTCTACGAGTATAGTAGAGCTGACAAGGGACAAGGTTGTGGTGACTTCTTCACCATAGCCAGCTACTGGAAGGAACAAGTAGTTGGACCTGTGAGCTTGCCACCATGGTCTCAGGGGACATCAAGCTCCATTGGCATAACATGCTACATAAAAACATTGTTCCACATCATACTTTGATGAGTAGTGACTAGGATTTTAAAAGCTTGCAAGCGGCCATCTAGAGGCATCTAGAGGTCTCTCCTCATACAGAACAAAGAACAATGAAGAAAACCAAACACTCATGGAGACAATTAGTCTAAGAGACTGGTAGACCATGCGATCCTCAGCCTATATAACCATGAGACCAAAGGAACTAGATGGTGCCCAGCTATCACCCAGAGGGGGATTGGTGCAGTAGATTCTGGATAGAGTGGGAAAACAATGTGTAACAAAATGAAAAATCATTAAAAAAAAAAAAAAAAAAAGACCAGGTTTACTGGTCTGATAGAGCTTCTTGAGACCTCTGAGACTACAGGCCCTTGCTACCCTTCAGGTCTAGATTCAAACTCACTACTGTGGCTTCCAGCCAAACAATAGAGAGGCATATGGAGTGAACATATACATCAAGTAGATACACTCCTTGGAGGGATTAATCGTGGGAAAGCAGAAGGGCAGTGTTTTCACAGGGAGACAGCTCAGGGTGGGGCGTGCAGGAGTGCATGGGAAAGAACGACCTAGGGAAGAGATAACTACAGGAAGGAAGTGGAAAGAGATCTGTTACATCGTGGGGAAGTGCAGTCAATATCATAAGACAAGTTGTGTATGAACTACTGTATAGAAAATGATTCTATGTAGACTCTTACCCAAATAACAATAAAAATTTTAAAAATTAAAAAAGGAATGGAGGAAGCTTTGTTTGGTCCATTATGCTTATGTAATAATGAAAGTCATATACTGTTTCCCTGTTTAATGGTTAGGGATAAATTATTTGAGATAATTATAGTTAATAGTTATCTACAAGAGGACTTCCAGCAGACCTGACTTTTCTTAATTAACTTATTGTGATTTGAGTGAAAGTTTGCAGAGTAAATTGATTTTCCTTTCAACAATCCACACACATTTTGTTTCGTGATATTGATTACAATTCCCACAATAAAACAGCACTCTTCCCACTTTCCGCCTGTGGTTACTATTTCCCTTTTTCTTTCTTTCCTATCTATTCCTACCAGAAGGCACAATTTTTAACTGAAAAGTAGAGTTCAAGTTCTGCTATGAGGAGGTGCTACACTCCCATCATGTCAGTGTGATTGGCTGCTAGGACTACCCTGAGATCCTTTTATAAAAAGCTTTAGAGCTGGCCAATGAGATAAGAAAGTATAAAGTATAAAACCCCTCTGGCACATACCTTGAAATTGGTCCAAGACACAGGTAGAACAAAGAATTCTACACTAGAACACAGAACGTAATAGTGGAAACTATTCTTCTCTAGTACTGAAAAAGCACAAATTCCTTCCCAACTAATGCCTCTTCAGGTAGACTTTCCTGAGCCCAAAATCTCAGGGATTTTAGAAAAAGAATTTAGTCTAGGTTCAAACCAGCCCCAGAGGTTAGAATGTCTTTGAGACACAATCATGAGTGCCTCTGAGCATCTCCTGTCTGCATGAGTCTCCTCCTTTCCCACTCTTAGAAACAATGAAACCAATCCAAAACTCTGTTTATGAATTTTTTAAAAAAATACTTAGATTTTCCTTGAGAAAGGAGTTGCATTCTGATTCTACAGTAATTAAATCATGAACTGAATTACTGAAGACACTTAGTTTGCTGAACAGGATGAGATGAATGACTGATCAAGGTTGGAAATAAGCTTCCTAGAAAGGCAAAGACAGGCATAAGAAGGAAAAGAAAGAAAGGAAGGGAAGAAGAAGGGAAAAAGAGAGAGAAGGACAAGAGGGTGGAAGGGAAAGGAGGGAGGGAGAGGGAGAAGAGTGGAAGAAGAGAGATGGAAGGAGAGAAGAAAGAGGATGAATGGAGGGAGATAGGGAATGGAAACAGGGAAAGGAGGAAGAGGAGGGAAGGAGGGAGGAAGAGAGAAAGACAAGAGAAGAAGGGTGGGGAGGAGAGGAGAAAAGAAGAGGAGGGGGAAGGAAGGGGAGGGAGAAAAAGGATGGAGGGATGGGAGTGGAGGAGGAGGAGAGAAAAGGGGGAAGATGAAGGGAGGGTAGAGAATGAGGGAGCTAGGGAGAAGGAAGAAGAGTCATTTTTTAAGTAAGAAAACCAGCAGTTTACCCTCCATCTCTCTGTCTCTTCTGTGTTATTTTTCCCTTGGGGTCAAACTCAGGAGGAAATAGTTTTATTAGCCTCCATGAACTACCCCTCCTAAAAAAAAAGAAGGAGTGTGACATTTGGACCAATACACATCTGTATTTGAATCCAAGTTTCTTCACCTACTACATACGTAACTTTGATACAAACCAAGAAAAAAAAAGACCACTGCCTCAAGTCCATTCTAACTCACAGCAGACCCTATAGGACAGAGTACAACTGTCCTAAAGGGTTTCCAAGGCTGTAAATCTTTCAGGAATCAGACCACCTCATCTTTCTCCTATGTAGTGCCTGCTGAGTTCAAATCATAGACTTTTCGGTTAGCAGACCAAAGTTTTAACAACAGTGTCACCAGAACACTTTGATCCAGTTACTGAAATCCTCTGCACTTGAGTTTCCTCAACTTCAGACTGATAATAATAATAAAAATTTCACAAAATTGTTCTATGAATTAAATGAAATAAAGTATTTAAATCTCTGTCCATCTGTTGTTGTTAGGTGCTGTTGGAGTCATCTCTGGCTCACAGTGAACCTATGTCCAGCAGAATGAAACACTGCCCAGTCCTGTGCCAGCTCCATGATCCCTGCTGTACCTGAGCCCATCATTGTAGCCAATGTATCAATCTGTCCTGTTGAGGGCCTTTCCCTCTTTCAGAGACCTTCCACTTTACCAAGCATGATATCCTTCTCCAGGGAATGGTCTCTTCTTACAATACGACCAAAGTAGGTGAGACAAAGTCTGGCCATTCTCGCTTCCAAGGAGCATTTTAGCTGCACTTTGTTCTTTTAGCAGTCCATGGTACTTTTGTTACTCTTCACCAACACCACAACTCAAAAGCATCAAATCTTCTTTCGTCTTCCTTATTCTTTGTCCAGCTCTCACGTGCATATGAGGTGATTGAAAATACCATGGCTTGTGTCAGGCACACTTTAGTCCTCAAGGAGACATCTTTGCTCTTCAGCACTTGAAAGAGGTCTTTTGCAACCAATTTGCCCAGCACTGTACCCCATCTAATATCTTGACTTCTGCTTCCATTGGTGTTGATTGTAGAACCAAATAATATAAAGTCCCAGATAACTTCAATCTTTTCTCCATTTATCGTGATGCTGCTTATTGGTCCAGTTGTGAGGATTTTTGTTTTCTTTATATTGAGATTTAATCCATACTGCAGACTGTAGTCTTTAATCTTCATCAGTAAGTGCTTCAAATCATCCTTACTTTCAGCAAGCAAAGTTGTGTCATCATCGTATCGCAGGTTGTTAATGATTCTTCCTCTTATCCTGATGCTATGTGCTTCTTCATATAGTCCAGCTTCTTGGATATTTTGCTCAGCATACTGATTGGAGCTCTGGTAGCGTAGTGCCTAAGGCACTTGACTGCTAACCAGAAAGCTGGCGGTTCAAATGCACCAGCCACTCCTCGGAAGGAAGGTTGGGCAATCTACTTCCATAGTGATACTGCCTCGAAAACCCAAGGAGGGGTCACTGTGAGTCTGGGGTGACTCGATGGCACATAACAACAACATACAGATTGAATAAGTTTGGTGAAAGACTGCAACCCTGACATACTCCTTTCTTGATTTTAAACCATGCAGTGTCCCCTTGTTTTGTTCGAATGACAGCCTCCTGGTCTATGTACAGGTTCCTCCTATGTTCTGGAATTCCCATTCTTCTCAATGTTATCCATGATTTGTTATGATCCACACAATCGAGTACTTTTGCATGCTAAATAAAACCAAGCAAACATCTTTCTGGTGCTCTTTGCATTGAGTCGTCTGACACCAGCAATGATATCCCTCTTTCCACATCCTCTTCTGAATCCAGCTTGTAATTCTGGAAGTTCTCTGTCAATATACTGCTGCAGTCGTTTTTTTTTAAATTATCTTCAGCAAGATTTTACTTGCATGTGATATTAATGGTATTGTTCATTAATTTCCACATTCTGTGGGATCACCTTTCTTTGGAATGGGTACAAATATGGGTCTCTTCCACTCAGTTGGCCAGGTAGCTATCTTCCAAAACTTCTGGCATTGCCAAGTGAGTGCCTCCAGTGTGCAATCTGTTTGTTGAAACAACTCAAAGGGTCAATTCCTGAAGCCTTTGCATCTAGTAAGCATTTAACAATTGTTACTTCTTTTTCCCCTTTCTTCCTTATCTTAGTCAGTCCAATTTTTATGAATTATTTTTATGAAAGAGATCTAAATATGTCTTTCCTACTCTGCAGTCCTTTGTTGCAAATATTTAATCTCATTTTTATATTATTTGATTGATATTGACAATAAAACTAAAATTTTGTGAATAAGAATTCTTACTGAGTTGGTACTTCTAGATCTGAACTTCACATCTTAATCCTATGAGTAGATTTATCCCGTCTAATACCTGTGAGTAGATTTATCCCATTAAAAGCAGGGTACCTGAGTGACTGGTCTCTCCTTTTCCAGAGCAAAGAAGAATGAAGAAAACCAAAGACTCATGGAAACAATTAGTTCAAGGGACTGGTAGACCACATGATCCTCAGCCTATATGGTCATGAGACCAGGAGAATTAGATGATGCCTGGCTATCACTGCCAACCACACAGAGGGGGATTGGTGCAGGATATCCTGGATAGAGTAGGAGAACAAAGTGGAACAAAACTCAAACACACACACACACACACACACACACACACAAAGACCAGGTTTGCTGGTCTGATAGAGCCTGGTGAGATGTCTGAGACTATGACCCCTAGCTACCCTTCAGGTCTGGAATTGAATTCATTCCTTTGGCTTCCAGGCAAATAATTGATAGGCATATGGGCTGAACATTTACATCAGGTAGATACACTTCTTAGAGCAATCAATCATAGCAGAACAGAAAGGTAGTATATGCACAGGGACACAGCTCAGGGAGCAAGAGTGCATGGGAGAGAAAGACACAGGGAAGAGGTAACTACAGGGAAGAAGTGGGAAGAGAGCTGTTACATTGTGGGGAATTGCAGTCAATGTCATGAGACAAAATGTGCATGAACCACTGTATGGAAAATGAATTTGCTCTGTAAACTTTCACCCAAATCACAATAAAAATTTTTAAAGAGAGCAAGAGAGATTTCATTGTTAAAAAAATGAGTATACACACACAAACAAAAGAAAAGCAGTGCATCTGATGTAATTGTTTGCAGCAGTGCACAATGTTTTAAATCGTATGAGAGTGTATAATAATTAGGCTCATGGAAGGAGTTACACAATGAAAATTTAAAAGTATAAAGTTAGACCTTTTAGAATTCAAAGGTACTATTTTAACTTCAATTTGGTATACCGTATTATTTAGAGAAAATGAGAAAGGGATAAAATATCTTTCAATATGAAGCTATGCAATAGCTTTTGATTTATTCAGTTATTTTACAGCCTTCAGAAGCCTTCAGAAGCCAGACCATTCTGTTTCACCCAGTTGCATCTGTGGCTTCAATCTCTTCTTATATAGAAAGAGATACACAAGCAATCAAACATCTAGCACATGATATTTTAACATTTCTCACTGATGTGCAGTATGCTTTTTCCCTTGGAAGTAAAAGTGACATGCTGGTGTGTGACATTGTAGTCAGTAAGTAGTCAATCCTAGTGAGAAGACCTAGGCTCTCTGCTTTAAGTGTTTGTGCTTAAGAGACTATCCAGGCCAACACAGAAATTGCTCTTGCCAGAGCTCCTTGAACACAGTGTTTACAAGGGTACTACCTTAGGATGTGACTAGGTACTGAGCAGAGCTCCGTGGAGGCAAAGACTCAGTAACACAGATCTAGGGAGGTTCTTATTCCTGACTTAAAGGTGGAGCTCTGAGAGTGCTAACAATGATAGAGGCAATGATGGTCCCAGCTCAGGTCATTTTGTCCATTTTCTTGGGTATTATCATGGTTCTTTAGTGCTGCTATAACAGATATAAGAGCTCTGATGGCACACTGCCTAAGGCTTTTGACTGCTAACCAGAAGACTGGCAGTAAAAACCCACCAGCCACTCCTCAGAAGGAAAGTTAGGAAATCTACTTCCAAAGTGATACCACCTCAGAAACCCAAGGAGGGGTTGCTATGAGTCGGGTCTGAGTCAATGGCAGTGAGAGATAATAGATATAGCACAAGTGGATGGCTTTAACAAAGAGGAATATTTTCTCCTACAGTTAAGGAGGCTAGAAGTCTAAATTGAGTGCCAGCTCTAGGAGTTGGTGAAGGCCCTTTGACTTTGGGCCTCAGCTCTGCCTTTTATTCCAGGCCCACTGGAGTAGAAACATCTCCTAACTCAGGCAGCTGCTGGCTGCTGAAGCTGACAAACCCAAGGCCAGCAGGTAAAATGGCACAGTCCCAAGATAAGCAGGTAACACAGCAAGCTACTAGTTCAAGTCCAAGAACAATCCCAAGATTGGTAGGCAACACAACAGGCTACTGATTATGAAGACTCAGCCAAATGTGCCAAAAGCCAGAGAATTTTCTCAAAGCTTCTCCTTATATACTAGAAGGAGGCCACACCCAGAAGGCAATTACTTAGCTGCTCACAACATATTTCACCATAGAGGTGACTATAATCTCGTTACAAGGAATAACTACCTCCAACTGCCCAGCCACTCAAAACCACAGCCCAACCAAGTTGACACAGAATCTTAACTACCACAAATATAGATTATGGTGATATGATCCCTCTCCATCTCTTGCTCAGTTTTGAACTCTATATCTTTTCTTCGATTTTAGTTTTCTTCTTGAATCAGCCCTCTGATCAAGGAAAAGATGGACTGTGCACTCTGAACCAATAATAAATAGTCCGAAAGTTAGGAGAGGGACAAAACATCTTGTTTCATCTGTAGGTACAATCCATCCTCAACTGCCTTTTCAGAATCCCATTTTTGTTTACCCAAACTCAACTCTATTCTTCAGGAAATGTGGCCTTCCCCTCTCTCCAATTGGTCTAGAAGTCAGAAAAGATAGAAGATAAATAGGTCATGAAGCCAAACTTCCACCTCTCTGTAATCATAGTTCTAGTTTTAAAGTCACTATGTTGTTGTTGTTGTGAGGTGCTGTTAAGTTGATTTTCTGCTGATAGCAACCTTATATACATAGTGGAACTGCCCAGAGTATTTTGGGCTATTAGCTACATGGATGCAGATCACCAATTCTTTCTCCAGTGGAGCCATTGGGTGGGTTCAAACCACAGACCTTTTGGTTAGTAGCCAAGTGCTTAACTATTGTACCACAGGTCTCTTTAAAACTATAGAAGATGAGAATTCTTCTTCACTGACTCAAAGCTTAATCATCTTCCCAACAATTCTTATACCATTGTACCTTACCAAGTTTTGTCCACCATGACTTTTAGACTGCCATCAGGGCTGGAGTTTTAAAACAAGTTTAAGATTCTATTTCCAGTTTCTTAGACAATAATAAACTATGAGTATCTTCAGTGTACAATATATGAAATATGATTTAGCTTGATTCATTGTGAAGGAACTTCACTATCCATTTTCCTTTGGTACTTAAATAATGGAGAATTGCATGAGACTCTATGAAGGTTGCCCACCATCTATTTAATGACCGCCCTTGCAATTGCTAATTGAATAGGCTTGCTAGCTAATAATACTTTTGAATGATGCCTACCTGGAACATGGGTTAGCTGGCAAGTATTAGACAGAAAGTTCTTTAAGACATAAGTATGTGCAAAGCTTGTGAGAACTTTTTTCTTTCAGAGTTAAATTTACTGTGCATTTCAGTAGTAAAACAGGAAAGATATATGCTTTCAAATAAGACATAAGTTAGCACACCCTAGAAGAAATTCTGGAATTTGCTGTTCTTAGATTCTAGGATTTTGGAGCGGGAGAAAGCAGAAGAAAGGTGCTCTAACTGAGGAAGTCACTGCCAATATCATCACTGGTCAAGGAGAAATTTTCCTTCAAACCAAAGAAGGATATGGTTAAGTGTCATGGTGGAACAAAAATTAGGATCTTTTGCAAATTCTAATGATGATATGTATTTACTTATGTGAATTTTTTTATTAAAAAATCAAAGAAGTCAATGAAAATAAAACTGAGTTGTATGACCTTGGCCATGTGCTAACATTTCCACAACTTTTATTGTGTTAGGAAATAGAAATCAGTGGCCTTCCACTTATTCCACTAAGAATTTTGACTCATCATTGTATTATTTGGTTGTTTCTTTTTTCTCTCTCCACCCTCCACAAAAAGATAACTTCTCTTTGAGAAAATTCTGTTAGCTGCTGAGAAGCTCATTATAAAAGAGATTTCAATATTATGGAATAAAAATGACACAGTCCCAAAATTATCAAGCAATATGGCAAACCACTAGTTCAAGTCCACAAACAGTCTCAAGATCGATAGACAACATGGCAGGCCACTGAGATGAAGACACCACCAAATGCAGGAACCACATGTGCCAAAAAGCTCAAGACCTTTTTCAAAGAATCTTCTTATATACTGGAAGGAGACCACATCCCTAAGGCAGTCACAGTTGATTCCACCATGGAGTTGATTACCAGTCTTATCACTGATAATAAATATACCCAGCTACTCTAAACAAGGCCCAGCCTTTTTGTCACATGACCTTAACTACCACATATGGTATTTGGAGAGAGTAAAGTGTCATTAACTTGGGAGGTTCCCTAGGTGTTTTCTTCCAGAAGTATTATCTAGCCCAACACATACACCTCCCGGACAATGCCTGTGTGGCACCTGGCAAAGATAGAGAGCTATTATACTACAACCCACACTGTAATTTGTATAACTCCATTCTCCTTACCCAACCTTCCCTCAGAACTCCAGGATGCAACTTCCTTCCTGAGCTACACTGTTATGCTGACTGTACTATCTTGTCTTCTTTCTCATTCCTCATTACTCACTATCAAATCTCAGGGATGAAATGATAAAGAATTTAGGGAATTTTATTGATGGAGACTCAAACTATTAAAATATTGATTCATATGTCTTAAAAAATTGAAATAGACTTAATCCATATTTTCTTTCTTTTGTCTTCTGTAAAATGTCTTGGTTGGCATAAGTGACGTGTCACAGACCAGTGTTTCCTGAACTTTTGCATGCAGCATGCAATGATTTGAAAAACAGAAAAGAACAGGTGTTAGTGAGAATGATGAAGAATTGAAACCCTCATCCATTACCAGGGGGATTATAAGATGATACAGCCTCTACGGAAAACAGTTTCACAGTTCCTCAAGATATAGCAATTCCACTCATAGGTATATACTCAAAAGAACTAAAATCAGGAATGAAAATGGATACTTCACAACAATGTTCATTGCAGCATTATTGCCAATACCCAAAATATGGAAACAACATAATGTCCATCAACAAATGAATAAATAAAAGGTGGTATATAGATACATGGAGCTCTGATGGTGTAGTGCCTAAGGCATTTGACTACTAACCAGGGTAGTTGCTGTCAAGTCAAGTTCTGACCTCAGGTAACCCCAGTATGAAGAGTAGAACTATTCCAATGGGTTTTCAAGGCTGTGACCGTTCAGAAGTACACAGTCAGGCCTTTCTTCCAAGGTGCCTCTGGGTGGGTTCAAACTGCCAACTTCTGGCTAGTAGTTGAGCACTTAACTGTTTGTGCCACATAAGGACTCAGCCAGGAAGAGAAATGAAGTTCTGATACCTGCTACAAAAGGGATGCAACTTGAAAACATCACACTGAGTGAAATAACCCAGCTGCAAAAGAATAAATATTGTATGATCTCACTTATGTAAAATATCTAGAATAGGCAAGCACATAGAGATCAAAATTTATTAGTGTTTTTCAAGGGTGGTCAAGAAGGAGGGGAAAAGAGAGATTCATTGTTTAGGAGACACTGAGTTTCTGTTAAGGGTGGTGGAAAAATTTGGAAGCATTAACAGTGTTGGATGAACACCATGATAAGCATGATTAATGTTACTGAATTGAACATGTGAAGAATATTGAAATGGCAAAACTTTTGTCACATATGTTTTTACCACAATAAAAAATTAATAATTTTGAAAAAGTTTACTGAATGAATAAACACATTTGTTCTGTGGGAAGAAATAAAATCACATGGAAAACATATTGAAACCTAGACTAACAGGGCCCACACTCAATGTTTCTGGTTCAGTAGGTCTGGGGTGGGGTCTAAGGATTTGCACTTCTATGTAGTGGCACTGAGTTTTTCTGAGTGAGTTTTATCTAGTGTCCACGTAAAGCTGATACTACTGGTCAGAGGTCCCCACTTTGAGAATCTCAGTTGAGATGAAAGGGCTGATACGGATGAGGTGGCACTGGGATGACTAACACATCCTGCTATGTTGGGGACCTTCCCAATCTACCAAAAGTATTAACTGAGAGTCTCCTGTCCCACAAACTCCCTAGATCCTGGGCAAATCAAGACTGCTGGTCACCCTAAGTGACACTGACAAATATTGTTAGTTTAAAGGGAAATTTTGCAGTCCTTAATATTTTTGAGGAGTTCCTAGGTGGTGTGACAGTTAAAGCACTCAGCTGATGATGAAAGGTTGACAGTTCAAGGCCATCCAGAGGTGCTTCAGGGAAGAAAGACCCAGCAATTCACTTCCAAAAAATCAGCCATTGAAAACTCTGTAGACCATCACCATGAATTGGAGTCGTCTTGATGGCTATTGGTTTAGTATTTCTGAAAACAATTTTCAAGAATTCTGTATTAAGACTTTATGCTTAGATGATCAAAGGGGTTTCAAAATCACTAAAACTCACTACCATCAAGTTTATTCTGACTCATAGTGATCCCCATTGGGTTTCCAAGGCTGCAAATCTTTGCAGAAGTACATTGCCCCATCTTCCTTCCATTGAGCAAGTGGTGGGTTTGAACCACTGACCTTCTGGTTAGCAGCCAAATGCCTTATCCACTATACCACAAGAGCTCCTCAAAATCACTAGGCTTAATATACTCCACCTATCCAATGTTCACATTTCTAGAAATATCAGTGGTCTTATGATATCCTGCAATATCAGTAATGAGCATTCATTGACACCCTACTTTGGTTATGTTGTCAAAAGTAACTAGTCCCTGAAGAAGGATATCATGGGTCAGCGAAAAAAGGAAAGACCCTCAATGAGATGACTTGATGCAGTGGCTCCAAAGGTGGACTCAAGCCTGGAACAATTGTGAGGATGGTGCAGGATGTGTTTTGTTCTGTTGTACATAGGGTCATTATGGTCAGAATCAACTCACCAGCATCTAACAACAACAACAGTTCTGTAGGGCACTGTGATATCACTTTGTAGATATTGTATATAATTCCTACTTCAATAGAGTTTTTAGGAATTATAACTATTACCAGTGGAAAATTGAAAGCTCACAGAAGTTACAGATGATACAGCTAGTTATTCAGCAGCTGGGATCTGAATTCAGATCTTTCTGGCTCCAAAGCTTATATTTTTCCTGTACGATGATCTGAGAGGACATTTAGTATTCCCAGGTTTGCAATCATTTAGTAAGGAGCACTGGTAGTGCAATGGTTAAGTGTTTGGCTGCTAACTGGAAAGCTTGGCAGTTCAATTCCACCAACTATTCCATGGGAGAATGTTCTGGCAGTCAGTTAGTAAAGATTACAGCCTTGGAAACCCTGTAAGACAATTTGACTCTCTGTATAAATCACTATGAGTTGGAATCCACTCGATAACAAATAGTTTGTGAGTTTTCTGGTTATCACTTAGTAGGTACAGGTATTCAAGACCAATTTTATGGGATTGATTACTTATTTATAGTGCACCAATTTTGAAATTAACATACCTGCCACCACCATGTAAATGAGCTTGTAAATACGCACACAGGTTCTGCAGTCAGGCATTTCTTGGTCAGCAAAAATTAGAAACAGCAGGAAAATGGGCAACTGTGTTTTTTAAAAATAAAAAATGTATATATGTTTTCAAAACCAATTTAATTTTCATATTAAATTATTATATATATATATAACAAAGTATCATATACAATAACGAAATATAATCAGCTCTAGTGGTATAGTTCTGGTAGCATAGTGCCTAAGGCACTTGACTGCTAACCAGAAGGCTGGCAGTTCTAACCCCCCAGCCACTCCTCGGAAGGAAGGTTGGGCAATCTACTTCTGTAGTGATACTGCCTTGGCAACCCAAGGAGGGGTTGCTATGAGTCGTGGTTGACTCGACAGCACATAACAACAACAACAGTGGTATAGTACCTAAGGCATTTGACTGCTAATCAGAAGGCTGGTAGTTCAAACCCACCAGCCACTCCTTGGAAAGAAGATGGGATAGGTGGAAGTTCATAAGCTTTTAAGACTTTAGTTGCTACTCACCAAAGTAGAATGTAGAACATTTGTAGGCTATATTATGCCAATTGGCCTTAGTGTCCCCTGAGACTATGGTCCTGAGCCCCAATCCCAGTGACTCATTCCCTCAAAGTGTTAGGTTATGGCTAAGAAGTTTCCATAACTTTGCCCTCTGTACGCTTTGCTACATTCATGGATATATTTGCAGCACATAGAAATACATAAGTAGAGATATCCTCTGTCAAACATATATATATATTCATGGGTATAGTCCCTTTTGCCTTCCCCACTCAGTGAATCTTGACTGCCTATGTATCTACTCAAAGATTATTGTTATTACTATTATTGCAGGATTTTATAAGTAATAATATTCACTTTTGTTGCCTTTAACTCTTATTTTCTTCCCTGTGTCTTCTACTGCTTTAATCATTTTGTACTTCCCTCTCTTTTATTATATATTGTCTTTCCTTCACCCAAGTTAATATGTGTCTACCCTCTAGTTAGTACCTTAACCTCTCTTCCCCTCCTGCTCCTGGTAACCTCCAAAGAATGGTTCCTTCTGTCTGTACACCTTTTTGTGACTTTTTACAGTAGTGGTCTCATACAATATGTGTTCTTTTGAGATTCACTCATTTCACTCAGCATATTGTCCTCTAGATTCATCCATGTTATGAGGTGCTTCACAGACTCATCATTACTCTTTAATGCTGCATAATAGTCCATTATGTGTATGTACAATAGCTTGTTCATCCATTTATCTGTTGATGGGCACTTAGATAGTTTCCACCTTATTGCTATTGTGAATAGTGTTGTGATGAACATGGGTGTGCATATATCTGTTCATGTCACAGCTCTTATTTCTCTAGCACATATGCCTAGCAATGGGATTGCTAGTTCATATAGTATTTCTATTTCCAACTTTTTAAGGAAGTGCCATATCACTTTCCACAGTAGTTGTATGATCTTATAGTCCCAGCAGCAGTGTATGAGGTTTCCAGTCTCTCCACACCCTCACTTGCATTTGATGTTTCCTGCATTTTTTAACTTTGCTATTAATACTGAGGTGAGTTCATTTTCTTTTTCTTTCAATTTGCATCCCTCTAGTGGCTAATGATTTCTTTGTGTGTTTGTTAGCTACCTGAATGTCGTCTTTGGTGAAGTGTCTGTTCATGTCCTCTGACCATTTTAAAATGGATTGTTTATCTTTTTTTGCTGTTGGAATTTTCTATAAATTTTAGACATTAGCCTCTTTTCTGATAAGTCTTTGCCCAAAATTTTTTCCCATTCTGTAGAATCTCTTTTTGCTTTTTTGGTGAACTCTTTTGATGTGCATGAATGATTAATTTTTAGGATGTCTAAGCATCTACTGGTGGCATAGTGCCTAAGGCATTTGACTGCTAACCAGAAGGCCGTTCAAACCCACCTGCCACTCTTCAGAAGGAAATTTTGGAAATCTTCTTCCGTAGACATACTGCCTTGGAAACCCAAGGAGGAGTCGCTATGAGTCAGAACTGACTATGGCAACGAGTTTGGCTTTCTTATTTTTTAATCATCTACTTTGTCCTCTGTTGTTTGTGCATTTTAATTTATGTTTGATAGTGTATTTGTGCCATGTATTGGGATCCCTAAGTTTGTCCCTATTTTTCCTTTGATAATCTTTATGGCTTTAAGTTTTACATTTAGGTATTTGATCCATCTTGACATAATTTATGCATATGGTGTGATATATGGATCCTGATTCATTTTTCTGCAAATAGATATCAAGGTTTGCCAGCACTTTTTGTTAAGGAGACTATCTCTTCCCTATAATGGCTTTTGGCCCTTTGTCAAAAAATCAACTCTCCATACATGCATAGATTTACTTCTGGGTTCTCAATTCTGTTCCACTGGTCCATGTGTCTGTCATTGTACCAAGGCCAGGCTGTTTTGACTACTGTAGCTGTATAGTTGACTTTGAGATTGGGGACTGTGGGCTTCCTACTTTGTTCTTCTTCTTTAGTAGTGCTTTGATTATCTAAAATCTCTTTCCTTTCCATGTAAAGACAGTTTTTAGTTTTTCCATCTCTTTGAAAGAAAGGTGATGGAATCTGGAATGGAATAACACTATATCTGTAGACCGCTTTGGATAATATTGACATTTTCACAATGTTAAGTCTTACTATCCTTGAGCATGGTATATTCTTCCATTTATGTTGTGTTGTTAAGTGTCATCGAGTCAGCTCTGACTCATAGCAACCCTATGTACAACACAACAAAACACTGCCCAGTCCTGCACCACCCTCACAATCCTTGTTATAACTGAGTTCATCATTGCAGCCACTTTGTTAGTCCTTGTTGAGGGCCTTCTTCTTTTTTATTGATCCTCTACTTTACCAAACATGATATCCTTCTGCAGGGAATGGTCCATTCTGACAACATGACCAAAGTAGGTGAGACGAAGTCTGGCCATTCTCACTTCTAAGGGGCATTCCAGCTGCACTTCTTCCAGGGCAGATTTGTTAGTTCTTCTGGCAGTCTATGTATTCTTCACCAACATCACAACTCAAAAGCATAAACTCTTCTTTGTTCTTCCTTGCTCATTGTCCAGCTCTCACATGCATATGTTGTTGTTGTTATGTGCCGTCGAGTCCGACCCGACTCATAGCGACCCCTCCTTGGGTTTCCGAGGCAGTATTACTTTGTTGTTGTTGTTATGTGCCGTCGAGTCGGAAGTAGATTGCCCCATCTTCCTTCTGAGGAGTAGCTGGTGGATTTGAACTGCCAGCCTTCTGGTTAGCAGTCAAGTGCCTTAGCCACTATGCTACCAGAGCTCCCACATGCATATGAGGCAACTGAAAATGCCATGGCTTGGGTTAGGCACACCTTAGTCTTTAAAGAGACATCTTTGCTCTTCAGCACTTGAAGGATATTTTGCAGCAGATTTGCCCAAGGCAACACATTCTATCATGTCTTGACTGCTGCTTCCATTAATGCTGATTGTGGAACCAAGTAATATGAACTCTTTGACAACTTCAATCTTTTCTCCATTTATTCTAATGCTGCTTATTGGTCCAGTTGTGAGGATTTTTGTTTTCTTTATGTTGAGATATAATCCATACTGCAGATTGAAATCTTTAATCTTCATCAATAACTACTTCAAATCATCTTCACTTTCAGCAAAAAAAAGTTGTGTCGTCTATGTATCACAGGTTGTTATTAAGTCTTCTTTCAGTCCTGATGCCATGGTCTTCTTCAGATAGTCTAGCTTCTCCAATTATTTGTTCAGCATACAGATTGAAAAAATATGGTGAAAAGATACAACCCTGATGCACTCCGTTCCTGATTTTAAGCCATGTAGGATCTCCTTGTTCTGGTCAAACAACAGCCTCCTGGTTACAGGTTCCTAATGAACACAATCAAGTTTTCTGGAATTCCCATTCTTCTCAATGTTATCCATAATTTGTTATGATCCACACAATCAAATGCTTTTGCATAGTCATTAAAACACAAGTAAATATCTTTCTGGTATTCTTTGCTTTCAGCCAAGATCCATCTGACATCAGCAATGATATCCCTCATTTCACATCCTCTTCTGAATCTAGCTTGCATTTCTGGAAGTTCTCTGTCAATATACTGCTGCAACCATTTTTTTAATTACTTCAGCAAGATTTTACTTGTGTGTGATATCAATGATATTGTTCAATAATTTCCACATTCTGTGGGATCACCTTTCTTTGGAATGGGTACAAATATGGATCTTTTCCAGTCAGTTGGCCAGATAGTATATTCCAAATTTCTTGGCATATATGTGTGAGTGCCATTGGTAGATCCATTTATGTAGATCTCTTAATTTCTTATGTAAGTGTTCTATAGTTTTCTTTGTACAGGTCTTTTGCATCTCTTATTAGATTTATTCCTAAGTATTTCATCTTTTGTGTGGCTATTGTAAATGGTATTGCTTTTCTGATTTCCTTTTCAGAATGCTCTTTGTTAATGTAGAAGAATCTGATTTTTGTATGTTGATCTTGTACCTTGGCAATTCAGATTCCTTCCCATCAGTTTCAGTGGCTTTCTTATTCAGTCTCTAGGATTTACTATGTATATGACCGTATCATCTGCTAATAGAGATCATTTTACTTCTTCTTTGCCAATTTTTTCACTTTCTTATCTTATTGCTTTGACTAGCACTTTCAATACAATATTGAATAGGAGTGGTGATAAAAGTCATCCATGTCTGGTTCCAATTCACAAGGGGAATGCTCTCAGTCTCTCTCCATTGAGATTAATGATAGCCATTGATTTTATGCATATGCCCTTAATTACCTTCAGGAATTTTCCTTCTATTCCTACATTACTATGTGTTTTTATCAAGAATCAGTGTTGAATTTTGTCAGATGGCTTTTCTGCATCAATTGCTATAATCATGTGGGGTTTGTTTTTTTTCCCCCCTTTGTTTTATTTATATTGTGGATATATTGATTGTTTTTCTACTGTTGAACCATCCTTGCCTACCTGGTGTGAATTGCACTAAGACATGATATATCATTTTTTGATATGTTGTTGGATTCTCTAGTATTTTGTTGCGAATTTTTGCATCAATGTTCATGAAGGATATTGGTCTATAAATATCTTTTTGAATAATGTCTTTTCCTGGTTTTGGTATCTGGGTTATGCTTGCTTCACAGAATGAGTATAGGTATATTCCATCCATTCCTATGTTCTGGAATAGTTTAACTAGAATTGGTGTTAGGTCTTCTCTGAATGTTTGGTAGAATTCACCAGTGAAGGCATCTGGGCCAGGACTTTTTTTGTTGAGAGTTTTTTTTGTTTTCTTTTGTTTTGTTTTTAATGACGTTTTCAATGTCTTTTGTGATGGGTCTGTTCAAATTTTCTCTCTCAGGCTGTGTTAGTTTGGCGAGGTACTGTGTTTCTAGAAATTTGTCCATCTCTTCTAGGTTTTCAAATACATTGGAGTACAGTTCTTCATAGTATTCTGTTATTATGCTTTTCCTGTCAGTAGGTTCTGTTGTGGCATCATCTATTTCATTTCTTATTGATTTTATTCTCACCTTCTCTTCCTTTTCCTTTGTTACATTTGCCAGTGCTTTATCAATTTTATTCATCTGTTCAAAGATTCAACTTCTAGTCTTGTTGATTCTTTCTACTGTTTTTGTTTTCTGATTCATTTATTTCTGTTGAATCTATATTATTTCCCTTTTTCCAATGATTGAAAGCATTTTTTGCTGTTTGTTTATTTTTTTTTCCTAATTGTTGGAGACGTTGGGTGTTGATTTTGGGTCTTTCTTCTTTTTTGATACGTGTTTTTATTGCTACAAATTGTCCTATGAGCACTGTTTTGCTGTGTCCTCAATGCTTTGGTATGTTGTGTTTTCATTTTTACTTAATTCCAGGAGTTGTTTCTATTACAATTTTTACTTATTCTATTTCCTGGAAGTATTTAAGCAAGGTGTTCAATTTCCATATATTTTTCCCTTGACCTTCTTATTATTGATTTTTAATTTTATATTGTGATCTGGGAAGATACTTTGTACTATTTTAATGTTTTTAAATTTATTGAGGTTTGCTTTGTAGCCTGCCATATGGTCTATTCTGGAGAATGTTCTATGTGCACTAGAAAATAATGTATATTGTGTTATTGTTAGTTGCAGGGTTCCACATACATTTATGAGATCTGGTTGGTTGATTGTGTTGTTTAGATCTTCTGTACCTATTTTGAGTTTATTTCTATTTGTTCTCCATTGGAAGTGGTGTATTAAAGTCTCCTACTATTATTGTGGAGTTGTCTATTTCTTTTTTAATCTATTAAAGTTTGATTTATGTATTTTGGTGCTCTTTCAGTGGATGTGTAGATATTTATAATGGTTATGTCCCCTTGTCCAACTGATCCTTAATCAATAATCTCCTTCCTTGTCTTACTTTGCTGATTTTTGGCTTAAAGTCTGTTTTACCAGAAATTAATATTGCCACTTTTACTCATTTTTATTTGACATATTCTTGATATTTTTTTTTTCCATCCTTTGATGTTTTACTTATTCTTTTCTTTGTGTCTAAGGTTTGTCTCTTTTCTTATTTTTTTCTTTTGGTGAGAAAGTTTATTGATTTTCTTTGAGATTATCCTGTAATTTATTATTACATTCCCAAGTTTAAAGCACTCTGTTCTACCTTCATGTCATCTCACTCCCTCTCCACTTGTAAGTTCTGTAACTACATGCCCTCTTTTTGCTTTGTAGTTATCATTCTTTACAAATTGATATCTCTGGTTTCCTGTTTTGATTTTGTAGGTTTATTTTATTTTTGATACTTATGTGTCTGGGTTGATTTCCAGGTGATGTTGTTCTATATTTTAATATTCAGTTGTTATCAGCTGTAGTTGGTTTTCTGTCCAAAGGACTCCCTTTAACATTTCTTATAAGATTGGTCTTGTTTTTGCAAATTCCCTTAATTTTTGTTTATCTGAGAATGTTCTAATTTTGCTATTATATTTGAGGGGCTATTTTACTGGATGTGTAATACTTGGTTGGTAATTGTTTTTTTTCCTTCAGGTTTTAGATATGTTCTTCCATTGTCTTCTTGTCTGCATGGTTTCTGCTAAGAACTTAGAGTTTAATCATGTTGGGTCTCCTTTTAGGTGACTTTTCTTTTTTTCTAAACTGCTTTCAGTATTCTTTCTTTGTCTTTGTTTTTGAAAAGTTTGATTATGGTATGTCTTGGTTATTTTCTTTTGAGGACTATCTTATTTGATGTTTGTTGAGTTTCTTGAATATATATCATCTTGTCTTTTCTTAGAGAAATTTTGACTGGCCACCAGATGGGTGAGGGTGGGAGGAGACATGCCTCTGGTCACTGGAAGTTTGTGGAAGGTAAGAGGTAGGTCACACTTCTCTAGTTGGCTGATCACCAATGTGGGTTCTGGTGTAGTTCTGGGCAAATGGAACCAGTTATCTGGTTCCTGCTTCCTAGTCAAAGGTGCCCATTCCCATGGAGCGAGCTCTGAAGTCCTGTGCTGCCATATTTATTCCTTCTAATAAGTCACAATGGCTGTGCTGTGCTAGTTGAATTTACTGCTTATTATTCACGGTTTTTGTCAAGTCTCTTTCTCTCATCAGTACTTGATCTACTTCTTTATTCTTTCTTTTGAAGCTCTGGTATCCAAGATTATCATCCATAGCCATTTTCCTTGTTTTCTCAACTCTTTGTTGTAGAGGGTCTGGATATGTATCTGCCTAGTCTGCCATCTTGGATTCTCCTCTCTTTCTTTCCTTTCCTGGGGAACCTTGAATTCACCACTACGTCTTTCTGATCACAGAAAAGTGCCAGACTTTTAACCTATGGAAGTATGGCACCTCTATAAGCTGGGGATTAAATTCCATTCAATGTTGTCCTTCCTAATGGAAAACCATGGAAGGTTATGTTTGCTTACCTGTTCAGTCTTAGGAATAATTCATTCTTTTCTGAAGGAATGCTGTTTACTTGTCTCTTAGAAATATCCCCCCCCATCCTTTGTTCTTTTCAAAGCCAGACCACAACAGGAGTGGGGAGGAAGGATCTGTCAAAATAAGTGCCTTTACCCCTGTGCTTTCACTCTTAAAGTTTCCTTCCAGTCAAGAAAATTACCTTTTCAATTCACTAAACTCATACAGTGAATTCATCCCCACTTATCCTTTAATAATACCCAACAAGCCTAGAATCAGTTCTTTGTTTAATCTGTCAACTTTATAACTTGGAAGAAAATATTTATTTTGACTAATTTAAATATATTTGGGCAAGTCAGAAATGTTTTTATTATTATCTACAGGCTTGTTTTTATTATTTTCTATAACAGAGAATTTTTAGTTCTTAGCACCTTTTCATGTTTATGTAGATATCATGGTCCACACTGTGTATGAAGCACTTCACAACTGCCTTTTTTGCTAATTGAAAGGTTAGAAATTTGAACCCATATAGCTTTTCTGAAGTAGAAAGACATGGCAATCTCCTTCTGTAAGGATGATACCCTAGGAAATCCCATGGGGCAGTTCTACTCTTTCTCTTGTGGTTGCTATGAGTCAAAACTAGACTCAACAGTACCTAAAAACAGTAACATTCCTATATAATTCTCTATTAATCTGTGGTACAAATGGTTAAGTCTGTTTATTCATTCAACAGGCTTTTTTTAAAAAAATTATTAATGTTTTAGTATGGTAAATATATATGTAGCAAAATGTTTGTCATTTTAATATTATTCACATGTTCAATTCAGTTACATTAATTACACTTATTATGTTGTTAAGCCATCACCATTATCATTTCCAATTTTTTCCAACACTCTTAAGAGAAACTCAGTGTCCCCTAAGCAATGAGTCTCTTTTTACCCCTTTGTTCCTTCCCAACCCCCCCATAAACACTAATAAATTTTGATCTCTATGTGCTTGCTTATTCTAGATATATCACATAAGTGGGGTCATATAATAGCTGTTCCTTTTTGGCTGACTTATTTCACTCACCATGATGTTTTCAAGTTTCATACATGTTGTAGCATCATTTCTCTGCGATCCAGGATTGTCATCCATAGCCATGTCCTTTGTTGAGAAATTGGGTAGAACAAAAATTTAAGTGCTCATCACTTCAAACCTACAGATCCACTTTCTTTGGATATGTAATTAGGAAAGATCAATCACCAGAGTGGGGCATCATGTTGGGTATCAAGGCCAGCAATGGCAAGGGAGACAGTTGGTAAAGAAGTACTGGCACAACTGCAACAATGGACTCTAACATGCCAGTGATTTTGAGAATGAGGCAGAACTGGGCAATATTTCATTCTGTTGTATGTAAGGTTGCCATGAGTTTGAGTCAACAGGATGGCAGCTAGCACCACCAACAACAAATGTTGGATAAAAGAGGAATGGGTAGCAAACAAGGCAATAGCATCAATGAGTTAAATAAGCACATAACAAATTGCCTTGTGCCATGCTCAACAAATAGCAACCACATTATCTTTTCTTTAGTCAGCATTTAAAAGACAAATATCTTGAACAAGATTGTTTTCTTTTTCTCCATAATCAAATGAGAAAGATTATTAATAGAAAACAAATTAAATACAAATGACCAGCATCATAAAAGCTTTTTTACTTATTGCATGTGTCAGAAACAAAGTAAAAATGTCTTAACAGCATTCAGCATTTCAAATTAAGATAATTGTAGAAACTGAAGGAAATCAACAAAAAAAAAATTTAAATGCAAAAAAACATTTGTTATTTTTGTTCATGAATTCAAATTCTTAGGAAAAATAAAACTCTGAACTGAACCAGAAAAAAAAAAAAAAAAGTTGCTAGTGGTTTCTTTCTCTTTAGGAAGTCACCCCAGCTGGTCTCTAAGAGTGGGGCAAGGAATTTTACTTGCACTTTATCCTGCAAAGAAAACTCAAGGAACAAATGCTGGTTAGACATAAGATATTCATATAATTTGTTGTCCATATTGGCATAATTTTGAAAGTGAAATGAGAAATTATTAATATTTAAGCCTGGACAAAAGATGTAAATTGTTGTTGTTAGGTGCCAACAAGTAGATTTCAACTCATAGTGACCCATGTGACAATAGGACTGCCCTGCAGTGCATAAGGCATCTGACTGAGAACCAGAAGGTTGGTAGTTCAAAGCCACCAGCCACTCCATGGAAGGAAAACAGGACAATCTACTTCCATAAAGATTTACTTCCTTGGAAACCCAGTGGAGGTCTCTATGAGTCAGAATCAACTCAGTGGCAATGGATTTGGTTTTTTTTTTTTGTTTGCTTTTTAATTTTTATGGCCACTACTTACCTGTCAGTTTGTCATACTGTGGTGGCTTGCATGTTGCTATGATGCTAGAAGCTATGCCACTGGTATTTTGAGTACCAACAGGGTCACCCAGGGTAGACAGGTTTTTTTTTTTTTTAACAGAACTTCTAGACTAAGACAGACAACGAAGAAAGATGTGATCAGGTCCATGTTTGAAAAAAAATGGCCACTAAAACCTTATGAATAACAGGGAAGCATTGTCTGATATAGTGCCAGAAGATGAGCCCTCAGATGGGAAGGCACTTAAATTATGTCTGGAGAAGAGCTGCCTTCTAAAATTAGAGTTGACCTAAATGACTTGGATGGATTAAAGCTTTCTGGATCTTCACTAGCTAATGTAGCAAGATTTACAAAGGAGAATAAATAGCTGCAAATATTCATTAATCATTGGAATATGGAATGTATGGAGTATTAATGTAGGGAAATTGGAGGTTGTCAAAAATGAAATGGAATGCATAAAGATTGATATCCTATTATTTCTACATATATATTTGTATGTGCTGTGATATATATGGAGCTCTGGTGGCATAGTGCCTAAAGCATTTGACTCCTAACCAGAAGGCTGGTGTTTCAAGTCCATCAGCCATCCTTGGAAGGAAGACTTGGCAATCTACTTGCATAGAGATATCACTTCAGAAACCCAAGGAGGGGTCACTATGAGCCAGAGCTGACTTGATGGCAGTGCATTTGGGTTTTATATATATATATATATCTTAGGAGCTCTGGTAGCATAGTGGCTAAGGCACTTGCCTGCTAACGAGACGCCTGGCGGTTCAAACCCACCAGCCACTCCTCGGAAGGAAGGTTGGGCAATCCTACTTCCGTAGTGATACTGCCTCAGAAACCCAAGGAGGGATCGCTATGAGTCGGGGCCGACTCGACAGCACATAACAACAACAACAACATATATAATATGTAAGTATATATAGAGAGATATACATGTATATTATAGCATATACAAATGATAAAGCTAATCATTTGAGCTAACAGGGTAAAGTTATGATAACTTTTTAGCTACAAAAAAACTCCTTGAGGGAATGAGTCACTGGACCTGCAGGCTTAAGAGCACAGTCAAAGGAGACACCAAGTTCAATTGGCATAACATAATATACAAAAATATTGTTCTACATCCTACTTTGCTGAGTAGAGACTGGGGTCTTAAAAAGCTTACAAGAGGCCATTGAAGATGCAAGTATTTGTTTCTTCATGTCCAGAGAAAAGTAGAGTAAAGAAAATCAACGACACATGGAAACAATTAGTCCAGGGCACTACTGGGCCATGGAAACCTCAATGTACATTATCCTGAGACCCGAAGAATTAGGTGGTGCTTGGCTACCACTAACAACCACCTGAAAAGGGATCAAAATTAGATATATCAGATACAGTGGAAGAAATAAGTGGAATAAACCTCAAAATCATAAAAAGTACCAAGCTTACTGGTCTGATAGAGGCTGGTGAAACCCCCAAGACCATGTCCCCTAGTTACCCTTTGTATCTGGAATTGAATAACTTCCAGAAGCTTAACTTTCAGCCAAACAATAGACAAGCCTACAAAGTGAACAATTTCACCACAGAAATTCATTCCTTAAAATAATCCATCATAGGAGATAAGAAAGAAAGCCTTGGTGCAGGGAGATAGCTGAGAAAGCAGGAATACATAGGAAAGAGAGACACAGGGAAAAGGTAATCCCAGGGAGGAGGAGAGAAGAGAGTTGTTACACTGTGGGGGTTGCAATCAATGTCATGAAATAAAATCTGTATGAACTGTTGCATGGAAAATGAAATTCCTCTAAACTTTCACCCAAATCACAACAAATAGTTGTTTTTTAAAAAAAAAAAATTGACATCCTAGGCATTATTGAGCTGAAATAGATGATTTGAGCCATTTTGAATCAAATAATCATGTGGTCTACTATATCAGGATTGAAAATTAAAAAGGAATGTTGTCACATTCATTATCCAAAAAGAATATTTAAAGAACTATCTTGAAGTACAATGATGTGATAGAATCACCAAAGATGAAGAAACCAAAGATGAAGAAAATGAAGATTTTAACCAACTTCTGCAGTCTGATATTGACCAAACATGCAATCAAGATGTATTATTCATAATTCCTGATGATTGGAATGTGAAAGCTGGAAACAAAGAAAAAGCACCAGTAGTTGGAAAATATGGCTTTGGTAGTAGACATGGCACCAGAGATCACATGATAGCATTTTGCAAGATCAAAGACTTATTCATTTCAAGTACCTTTTTTTCAAAAACCTAAATGGTTACGATATATGTCAACCGCAATGGATGGAATACACAGGAATCAAATAGATTACATCTGTGGAAAGAGGCAATGGAGAAGATCATTATCATCAGTCAGAACAAGGCCAGGGGCCAAGAGTGGAACAGATCATCAGTTGCTCACATGTACATTCAAGTTGAAGCTGAGGAAAATTAAATAAGTCCACAAGAGCCAAAATATGACTGTTGAGTATACCCTACCTGAATTTACAGATCAACTGAAGAATAGATTTGATGCACTAAGTAATAGTGACCAAAGACCAGATAAGTTGTGGGATGACATCAAAAACAACATATATGAAGAAAGAAAAAGGTCATTACAAAGACACTAAAGGAAGAAAAGACCAAAATGGATATTAGAAGATACTCTGAAATTTACTCTTGAACATAGAGTAACTAAAGTAAATGGAAAAAATGATGAAGCAAAAGAGCTGAGCAGAAGATTTCAGTGGGCAGCTCAAGAGGACAAGTATTATAATGAAATGTGCAAAGATCTGGAGTTGGAAAATCAAAGGAGAACACACTCAATATTTCTCAAGCAGAAAGAACCAAAGACAAAATTCAAGCATTGAGTAACATACTGAAAGAATCTATGGGCAAGATATTCAACAATGCAAACCAAAAAAAAAAAAAAAAACAAACCCTCTGCCATCGAGTCGATTCTGACTCCTAATGACCCTCATTGGGTTTCCAAGGTGGTAAATATTTACAGAAGTAGATTGCCCCATCTTAATTCCACAGAGCAACTGGTAGGTTTGAACCACCAACCTTCTGGTTAGCAGTCAAATGCCTTAGGCACTATGCCACCAGAGCTCCAGAAGATAGGAGGAATACACAGAGTCATTGTACCAAAAATATTTGGTCCACCAATTATTCAACCACTCAAGAGGTAGTATATGGTCAAGAACCAACAGAACCAATGAAATTGAAAGAAGAAGTCCAAGTCTCCAGGAATTGATGGAATACTCACTGAGATGTTTCAACAAACAGATGCAGCACTGGAAGCACAAACTCATTTATGCCAAGATATTTGGAACTGGAAGAGATCCATACCTGTTCCCATTCTGAAGAAAGATGATCCAACTGAATGTGGAAATTATCAAACAATATTATTAATATCACATGTAAGTAAAATTTTGCTGAAGATAATTCAAAAATTGTTGCAGTAGTATATTGACAGAGAACTGCCAGAAATTCAAATAGGATTCAGAAGAAGGTGCAGAATGAATTATATCATTGCTGATGTCAGATACATCTTGGCTGAAAGCAAAGTAATGTTTACCCATGTTTTATGGACTACGCAAAGGGAAGACCCTCCACAAGATGGATTAACACAGTGGCTGCAATGATGGGCTCAAGCATAGCAATGATTGTGAGGATAGCCAGGTCTTTCTTCCAGAGAGCCACTGCGTGGGTTGGAACCTCAAACTTTCAGTTAGGAGTCCAAGACTTAACCATTGTAGCACCAGGTTAATTTCAGGCAAAATAAGATCTGCAGTCCCCTAGTTAAGAGCTTTTTTCAATGGACAACTTTCAGAAATGGATAGCTCAGTCCTTCTTCCCAGTCTGTCTTAGTCTGGAAGCTCTGCTGAAACCTGTCCACCATGTGTGACCCTGCTGGTATTCAATGTACTGGTAGCATAACCACCAGCCTCACAGCAACACACAAGCCACCACAGTGCAATAAACTGACAGACAAGAGTAAACGAAGCTCTAATGGCACTGTGGTTAAAGCATTGCACTACTAACAAAAGAGGTTTCAAACTCACCAGCTGCTCTGTGAAAGAAAAATGAGGCAGTCTACTTCTTTAAATAGTTACAGCCTTAGAAACCCTATGCGGCTGTTCTACTCTGTCCAATGGGGTTGTTATGAGTTGGAATAGACTCTATGGCAGTGCGTTTGGTTTGGGGTTTAGTTAAGAGCTATACAGAGCTATTCAGTTTTCATATCCCAAAAGTTTAGAGCAGAGAGAATTATCAACCAGCAACTACATGGTCCCAAGCAGGTAGGTAAGACATACCCTGGAAGGATACTTTCTCAAAACCTGACAGCAATTTACTAGCAGAATTAGAACTGGAACTAGAATTTCCTACTCCCAGCTCATGTGCTAATGTGCTACATATTTGTATAGTTTTATTCTGTCTGAACCTTGGCCACAACCTCCTGTAGCCCAAGTTTCCCTAGCCTACACCATCTGAGAAAATAAATTAAGGTCATAGCAATGGTAACAAATAGTGTTTTCTCAGTTCCTTTTTCTGCCTAAGATTTCAGAAACTTCAGGCCTACTTTCACTTTGTACTAAACAATTCCTAGGAGTGTTCTTGGGACAGCTCCTGTTTGTTCATGAATAAAATACCCCCTGCTCTGTATGTGGAGTCCTAGGGTGGTACAAATGGTTAATGTTTTCAGATGCTACCCCAAAGGCTGGAAGAGTGAGTCTGCCCAGAGGTACTTTGGAAGAATGGTCTGGCAATCAACTTCTGAATATTTGTTGTTGTTGTTGTCAGGTGCAGTTGAGTTGGTTCCAGATCATGTTGTTGTTGTTGTTGTTATTTGCCGTCAAGTAGGACTCGGCTCATAGCAACCCCTCCTTGGTTTCCAAGGCAGTATCTACAGAAATAGATTGCCTCATCTTCCTTCTGAGGAGTGGCTGGTGGGTTCCAGCTCATAGTGACCCTGTGTACTACAACACAATAAAACAGTGCCCGTCCTGCGCCATCCTCACAACCATTGCTATGCTTGAGCCCATTGTTGCAGCCACTGTGTCACTCCATCTTGTTAAGGTCCGTCCTCCTTTTTGCTGACCCTCTACTTTTCCAAGCATGATGTCCTTCTCCAGGGATTGGTCCCTCCTGATAACATGTCCAAAGTATGTGAGGCCATCTCACCATCCTCACTTCCAAGGAGCAATCCGCCTGTGCTTCTTCCAAGATAGATTTGTCTGTTCTTCTGGCAGTCCATGGTAATTTTCAATATTCTTCACCAACAGCATAATTCAAATTCATCAACTCTTTTTCGGTATTCCTTATTCATTCTCCAGCTTTCACATACATCTCATGTGATTGAAAATATCATGGTTTGGATGGGGGCACCTTAGTCCTTAAGTTGACGTCTTTGCTTTTTAACACTTTAAAGAGGTCTTTTGCAGCAGATTTGCCCAATGCAATACATTGTTTGATTGCTTCACTGCCACTTCCAAAGGCATTGACTATGCATCCAAGTGAAATGAAATCCTTAACAACTTCAATATTTTCTCAATATTTTCAACTCTGACTCATGGCATCCCTATGTCTTGCAGAGTAAAACTGTGCTCCATAGGGTTTTCAATGCCATGATCTTTGGAAGCAAATCACCAGTCTTTTCTTATGAAGTGTTTTTGTGTGGGTTTGAACCATCAACCTTTTGGTAGCAGTGAAGGACTTACCCACTGGCACCACTCAAGGATTCTCACATAATCAGCAAGAGCTCTCAGTATAGAATCACAGCTGAGTTATAATCCTTTGCCAGTATTATAACTTTAAGTACAATGTTTTATCTCTCTAAGCATAAAATTCCTGTAGTACTAAATTTCTGTAAAATAAAAACCAAAACAAAATTCACTGCCATTGAGTCAGAACCAATTCATAGCAACCCCTCCTTAGGTTTCTGAGGCGGTATCACTATGGAAGTAGATTGTCCAACCTTCCTTCCGAGGAATGGCTGGTGGGTTTGAACTGCCAGCTTTCTGATTAGCAGTCAAAGGCCTTAGGCACTATGCCACTAGAGCTCAGATAGGCCTATATGTAGTACTTGTTTTATAAAATTGTGACTATATGTATACAGTATACATGTGTGTATAGATAGATAACATTTAAAGATCTTAGCACAGTGCAGAGCATGGAGCCACCCAACAAATGATAACTTGTTATTTCTGAGTGGCAGTTGTTAAGTAAAGCTCCCTGCCAAGTTCTGAGACACATGGATACCATCACCCACAACAGCTGAAAACTCCAGTACCAGCTATTACTATCAGCCAAAGGTGATATTTTCTTCTTCAAGATAAAACAATAGGTTGGTCTAGCCCATTGATCAAGCCTTACATCCCAGAGAGAAAAATCGTTCTGTATTTTTCCTAAGGGCTCCACAGTCCACCAGGTAAATGGACTTGTGAGGCCACTTCTCAGGTTCTCTAGAGTAAAACATGACTGAATTCTTGGGTGTGGATTCCAACTCAGACTCCCCTTCCCCCTCCCGAGTCCAGCTCCTTGGCATTTGACGCTGAAAGGGTGTTTATATGTTATGTATGCAAGCATGTCACAGGGACTGAATTAATGACCTATCATCAAACAAATTCTACACAGGACAAACACTTCTCAATTTATCATACAAAAAAGTACATTCAGATTTCCATTCTCTTCTTTTGTTGCTTCTCAAGTTCCTCTTTCAGCTCTCTTTATGGCCTTACATGTTCATCAAATGGGTTTAATACAATTTGGTTGCTCTTAGGGGTTTTCTCTTTCCCTATGCTCTTTGACTTCATGATTTCTGGCTTAGTCACCTTCTCAAGTTCCGGTGACTCCTTCCTCCTCCAGATCCTCTTCTTTCAGATCTTTCTATAACTGGGTTGTTGTTCTCCTCTGGCTGTCTTCACTTCCAAGAACAGCCTTCTCTCCACGCCCTTTCCTCCCCTGTGGCCCTGGACACTGCTGTTTTCTCTGGGGCAGGCCCAGTCTGCCACCTTTGCTCAGCAGGGGGGTGTCTTCTCACCACTGTTTTCTTCCTGTGCTTTGTGTTTAGCCCTAGCTGCTTTCTCATTTCCCCACTTACCCTTCCTCTCTTATCTCCATCTGAAATCCATCACCCTTGACTCATGTGATTTGTAGGTTTGGCTTTTGCAAAAATTGGATTATCTTAAAATAGTAAGTACTTGGACACAATGAACATCTCCCTTATAGAGCAGCTCATTATTACGTAAATTTGGAAACACTGCAAGTCAAACCCTGCCCTCTGAGTTGCATCTCCACGCAGGCCATCTTATTGGGACTGCTTACAAGGTGAGTGCCTTAGATTTGTCTTCCAACAACAGCATCCTAAAGAGTGAATGGAGTTACTTATAATTCTGGAGTTTAAAATAAACTGACCAAACATCCATTTGGTATATGACTTAGGTGCTATGATTCTTGCTGCTTCCACTTCCTCCTTGTTATCTCATCTATAACAACAAACAACAACATGTTGCTGGTGAGTCAATTCTGATTCATAGTTGTTAGGCCGAACCAAACCCAAGCCACCAACATTTCAGTTAGCAGCTTCCTCCGGGTGTCAAGCCCTGATGAGACAGCCTGATAAGACAACCGAAGTGACAGAACCCGCCCAGACTGGAAAGTCCCATGCAGTGGCAAGCTTCCTCTTGTGAAGCCCCCTCATGCTAATTAAGTGCAGACCCATACTAACAGCTAAT
>NW_006921744.1:4181430-4201643 GCF_000298275.1 Orycteropus afer afer | reverse complement strand
TTCCTCTTGTGAAGCCCCCTCATGCTAATTAAGTGCAGACCCATACTAACAGCTAATTGGACCCCACTATTTCCTTAGTGTCCCCGCTTAGGTCCTCCACAAGACTATAAACCCTCCCCTCCCCAGCCAGGCGGTGCGACTTCCCGGCCCCTCTCAGGGACCCGTGAACCTCGCCCGGAAACTCAGAATAAAAACTTCTCTTTAACCTCACTTTTGTGCGTCCTTTTCTCCTTACTGTGGCCTTACAATAGTGACATAATAGGACAGAGTAGAACTGCCCCCCTAAGGTTACCAAGGCTGTAATCTTTATAGAAGCAGGTTGCCAGGACTTTTCTTTGTAGCATCACTGTGTGGGCTTGAACTGTCAACCATTTGCACCACCTGGGAACATTAAAGCAGTTGTCATCGAGTCCAAATCATGGATATCCCATGTGTACAAAGCTGAAGTGCTCCATAAGGCTTTCAAGGCTGTGACTTTTCAGAAATAGATTGCCAGGCCTTTCAACGTGTTACTGGGTGGGCTCAAACCACCAATCATTTGGCGAGTAAGTTATTTAGTTAGTTTAGTGCTTAACTGTTTGTGTCACCTGGGAACACCTCATGAAAGTTATATTTTAGTTGGGGAGTGGGAAGACATTAAACAATACACATAAAAGTAAGGAAGTTATCTAGTATATTTAAAGGCGATAGGCACTAGGGAAAAAGGGAAAAGTAGAACAGAGAAAGGAAGTTAGCGAGATGCAAGCAGTGGGATATTGCAGTGTTCAAAAGAGTGGTCAGGTAGACTTCACTGAGAAGGTGACAACTGAGCAGAGACTTGAAGAAGATGAGAAAGGAAGTCATGTGGATATCTATGGGAGAATGTTCCAGGCAGAGGGGACAGTGCGTGCTAAGGCCCTGTTAACCTGACTATAAACCAAAACCCAAATCCATTACCACTGAATCTACCTTTATGGGGTAGAAATGCCCCATAGAGTTTCCGAGGCTGTAATTTTGTGGAAGCAGACTGCCACATCTTTCTTCTGCAGAGCGGCTGGTGGGTTCAAACCACTGACCTTTCAGTTAGTAGCCGAGTACTTTAGCTGCTGTTCCACCAGGGCTCCTTTAACCTAGCAGGGTCAAAATGGAGTCCCCTGTGTTGAGCCCCACCTCAGCAATCTGAAACCTAAGTTTCTATTTCATGTAAATTCCTGACCTTCTCAGGAACCAAAATACAAATAAATCAATTGACTTTCCAGAAAAGAAAACTTAAACCAGCCAATCAGGACTTGACTGATCAGTTTAACCTGGTTCAAAATTTCCCCTTAATCCTAAATATAGAAAAATGCTTACTAGGCAATCCTAAAAGTGCCCACGATAGCTTCCTTGTTCCTGTTTGTCAGTCATTATAAAAGCCTTTCTACTTGTACTGTATTTCTAAACTCTGTCTGACTTCCAGACCAGAGGTGCCCTGGTACATGAACTGAAAAAATAAAGCTAATGGCTTCATAAACAAATTTAACATTGTGAAAATATTATTTTTAACAGTCCTAAGGTTAGGAATGGCTGCATGTTCAAGGAACAGCAAAGAAACCAGTGCATAGTGAGCATGGAATGGAGAGGCAAGGGTCATAAGAGATGAGGCCAAAGAGATAATGGGGCAGCAGGTCATCCAAGATCGTGTAAGCCACTGCTGATCACATTCTGTTTGGCCTCCGTAAAAATGGACTGTTCTTGTTTTCTCTTTAGTTTCTTCTTTCATCTCTTCCTCCAGGGACATCTTGACCTCTGCCAGTCTATTCAAAGTTGGCTTATCCCTCTGGCCATCCATCCCTTCTAGATCACATTTACTTCTTTCTCTTCTACCATATGACCAATTCCCAAAATATTATCCAAGTTACACTTGTCTTCAAGTACTGCTTCTTATTTGCTGACCTAACAAAATCTCAGATTCAATATGCAATAAATCACTTTTCTCTCCAGTAATTCCTGGGGTCTTTCTTACAGCCATTAATGAAAATTCTATTCCCCTCGGTAGTCAAGCTTCAAATCTTCTAATCACCTTCATGTTTCTTATCTAACCAGTGTCTACCTCCAAAGAAGGAAACTCCAAGTGGAGGTCATAAATCCAAGAGAACTATAATTTTAACAGAGATCACCAAGTCACTCTTGTTCTTGTTTTTGTTGTCAGGCACCATAAAGTCAGCTTCGACACATAGAAACCTCATATACAACATAACAAAATGCTGCCCAGTCATGTGTTATCCTTACAATCCTACTTATACTTAAGCCCATCATTACAGCCATTGTGTCAATCCATCTCTTTGAGGGTCTTACCCTTTTATGCTGACCCTCCACTTTACCAAGAAAAATATCCTTCTCCAGGAGATAGTCCCTGCTGACAACATGACTAAAGTAGGTGAGACAAATTCTGGCCATTCTCACTTCCAAGGAGCATTCCAGCTGTACTTCCTCCAGGCCAGGTTTGTTGGTTCTCCTAGCAGTCCACAGTGTGTCCAGTATTCTTCACCAACACAGTAATTCAAAGGTTTCAACTCTTCTTTGGTCTTCTTTATTCATTGTCCAGCTTTCACATGCATATGTGGCAATTGTGCTTGGGTTAGGCACAGCTTAGTCTTCCAAGTGACATCTTTGCTCTTCAGCACTTTAAAGAAGTCTTTTGCATCAGATTTGCTCAGTGCAATGTTGTTGTTGTTGTTATGTGCCATCAAGCCGGACGCGACTCATAGCGATCCCTCCTTGGGTTTCTGAGGCATATCACTATGGAAGTAGATTGCCCCATCTTCCTTCTGAGGAGTGGTTGGTGGGTTTGAACTGCCAGCCTTCTGGTTAGCAGCCAAATGCCTTAGGCACTATGCCACCAGAGCTCCTGCCCAGTGCAATGCATCATCTAATTTCTTGACTGTTACTTCCATGGGTGTTGATTATGGCCACAAATAAAATGAAATCCCTGATAAACTCAATCTTTTCTTCAAATATTGTGATGTTACTTATTGGTCCAGTTGTGAGGATTTTTGTTTTCTTTATGTTAAGGTGTAATTCATACTGAAGACTGTAGTTTTTGATCTTCTTCAGTAAGTGCTTCAAGTTATCTTAACTTTCAACAAGCAAGGTTGTGTCATCTACATATCACAGGTTATTAATGAATTTTCCTCCAATCTTGATGCCACATTCCTCTTCATATAGTCCAGATTCTCAGATTATTTGCTCACGATACAAATTAAGTATGCTGGAAGGATATAACCCTGATGCACATCCTTCCTCATTTTAAACCATGCAATATACAAGCAGTGGGATATTTCAGTGTTCAAAAGAGTGGTCAGGTAGACTTCACTGAGAAGGTAACAACTAAGCAGAGACTTGAAGAAGATGAGAAAGGAAGTCATGTGGATATCTATGGGATATGTTTGAATGACAGCTCTTTGGTCTATGTAAAGTTTCCTTATGAACCCAATTAAGTCTTCTGGAATTCCCATTCTTTGCAATGTTATCCATAATTTGTTATGATCCACATTCATTTGTTGAAACATCTCAAAAGGTATTCCATCGATTCCTGGAGCCTTGATTTTCACCAATTCTGTCAGTGCAGCTTGGACTTCTTCCTTCAGCACCATTGGTTCTTGATCATTTGCTACCTCCTGAAATAACTGAACATCAACCAATTCTTTCTGGTACAGTGACTCTGTATATTCCTTCCATCATCTTTTTTTTTTTTTTTAACTTGGCCTTCCATCTGCTTTTGATGCTTCCTGCATTGTTCAATATTTTGCCAATAGAATCCTTCAGTGTTGCAACTCGAGGCTTGAATTTTTCTCCAGTTCTTTCAGCTTGATAAATGCTGAGCATGTTCTTCCTTTTTGGTTTTCTAACTACAAGTCTTTGTATACTTCATTATAATAATTTACTTTGTCTTCTTGAGCTGCCCTTTGAAACCTTCTGTTCAGATCTTCTATTTTGTCATTTCTTCCATTTGCTTTAGCTACTCTCCATTCAAGACCAAGTTTCTGAAACTCTTCTGACATCCATTTTTGTCTTTTCTTTCTTTACTGTCTTTGTAATGACTTTTTGCTTTCTTCATGTACAATGTCCTTGATGTCATCCCATGATTTGTCATTAGTGTTCAATGTGTGAAATTTACTCTTCAGATGGTCTCTTATTCAGGTGGGATACAATCAAGGTCATATTTTGGCTCTCGTGGATTTAGTTTCTTCAGCTTCAACTTGAACTTGCATATGAGCAATCGATGGTCTGTTTCACAGTCAGCTCCTGGTCTTGTTTTGCCTAATGATATTGAGTTTCTCTATCACCTCTTTCCACAGATGTAGTCAATTTGATTCCTGTGTATTCCATCTGGCAAGGTCCATGTGTATAGCTGCCATTTTTGTTATTGAGAAAAGGTATTTGCAATGAGTAAGTTACTAGCCTTGCAAAATCCTATCATGCAGTCTTCATTGTTTCTTTCACCAAGGCCATATTTTCCACCCACCAACACCTTTTCTTCATTTCTAACTTTTGCATTCCAATCACCAGTAATTACAAATACATTGTAATTGTATGTTTGGTCATTTCAGATAGCAGAAGTTGGTAAAAATATTCAATTTCATCATTAGGGACTCCTGATTAATAAATCTAATTAAAAATTCAGTAAAAAACATATTCAATATAAATGAACAAAATTATATGTTTCATTGTAGCCTTTATTAAAAAAGTTATCTGACCCATTTAGCCAAAATATTTAAGTTCATTATTCCTATGGTCATATTCTAGAAAGACACATTTGGTTCTCCAATTTGCTATCTCTGTCAAGGGGTTTCTGGGTCAGAGAATGTGTGATTCATGATTAACTGGTTAGTCTTTCAATTGCTCCTATCTTACGGAAAACAAGAATGATGGGAAAAGTACAAAAAGAGAAGTTTCTGGAAATTGTGCAAAACTTTGACATAACTTCCTGACCCATCTTCTTGTTCTTTGCTGACATGGCCAGCAGAATCAAGTGCACACATGAACTTAGGAGACCAGCAGTGTTAGGTACACCCAGGGCCTTAGAGGTGTGAACATGGGTGGACCCGCTCCCACAGAGGTGAGTCTGAGCTCACTGCCCAGATGGTTGCAATAAAACCTTCCTTTCTCAGAAAAGAAAGGTCTTAAAACAGCCCTCCATGTATAGTGTTAACCCAACCAATCATGGGAAATCAAGTCTGAGTCACCCATTTACATCCAAAGTACTATTTTCAGTTGACAGTGTCAACTGTTATGTGACATCCATGGTGCTGCCTGAACTTCTTGGCCAGAATTCCAGTCATTTTTTGATCATTAATGTAGTGGATAAGAGATGATTTTGAGGCTATGAATTGGTGGCATAATTGTTTTGCACCTTCTCCATACAGTAATTAAAATTTGGTAACTAAAAGCCAGACCAAATGTGGCTGCCACCCACTTCTTTCTCATTTCCTCCTTTCCAGAAATAGACAGGGCTTCATGAAAGACCTTTCTTGTTTGATGCCACTATATAAACATAATTTGAAAAAGGTAACATTAAAAAAAAAAAAAAAGGCAGTTTAAAAGGGGGCTTTTGTTAAAAATACAGTTGGCTTTCTACAAGTGAGGGGCTTGTATTTTATATTCATGGATCATCCAGGCTTTCTGTGACCCACACATCTTATATATTCCCAGAAATGTGGCACAATTTATAGGGAAAAAATTCTGGAAAAGTCTGCTACTGTTTTTAGGATCTCATTTGTTCTAAGGCTATTCAAAAAGACCCTGGAACCTATGCACCAGGGGATGGCCAAAAAGGCCCAGATACCCAATTTCTCCTGAGAACCCCTCAGTGCTTGGAAGGACATGGGTGTTTGGGCCTCTCTCTCCAGGTGTTGGTGAAGAATACTGAAAGTACCATGAACTGTTAAAAGCCCTAACAAATCTGGCCTGGAAGAAGTGCAGCCAGAATGTTCCTTGGAAGCAAGAATGGCCAGACTTCATCTCACTTACTTTGGTCATGTTGTAAGAAGGGACCATTCCCTGTAGAAGGATATTATGCTTAGTAAAGTGGAGGGTCAACACAAAAGGGGGAGAACCTCCAGGAGATGGATTGGCACAGTGGCTGCAATGATGGGCTCAGCTATAGCAAGGATCATAGGGCTGGCACAGGACCAGGCAGTGTTTCATTCTGCTACATATAGGGTCGCTATAAGTCAGAGACAACTCAATGGCAACTAATAACAACAACAACTCCAGGTGAGGTTTTTGGTCCTGGCTGGCCCCATATGCTTCTGCTACTCCTGTTTACATGACGGATGAAGCCTCCCTGTTGTTGGTTCTCCTATTTCCGGATCCCAGCACGTCATGCTTGCTGACTGCCAGGAAGTGTTTTCACCCTGGGCTGACCAGTCCACACAGAAACTATCCTCTGGGAACCAGAGAAATCCAGCTTCAAGCCTGAAAACAATTAAATATATTTTAATGCATTTTCACAGTAAGTGAAAAATGTGAAGGGTAGGTCTGCACTACTGAGTAAATTTAAAAGATGGGCAAAAACAATAAAACTGATTTTGACCCCAGTGGTCAGATAATTCCTTCAGGTTTTCCATTTTGTTGTGTCCTCACATGCATTTGATCAAAGGCAAATGCTTATGTCCTTTCAGTGTTTCATTCTCATCAAACATTTGAGTAACCAGGCAAGCGATTTGGCGATGTGTGAAAGTTATAAAATGTGCCTAGCTTTGTGCAAGTGATTTTGTTTCTTGAAATGTATCCTCAGGAAATAATCAACCATTGTAAACAAAGGTTTAGATAGTTCAGCATTCATCATGAAACAGACCAAACATCCAACAATGGGAGATTTAGGATAAGTTAACTTATGTTACAGAAAACTACCCAGAATGTTGGAGATTCAAGTCCAACCACAGATGTCTCAGATGAAAGGCCTGGCAAAATCAGCCCTTGCAAACTTAGTGAAGCACAATTCTATTCGACACACATGGGGTCATCCTATGTCAGAATCCACCCAGTGGCCGCTGTTGCATTTTTTTGTTTGTTTGCTTGGTTTTTTTTTTCAAGGTTGTTTAATAGCCTGGGGGAATTTCTATATCACGATAAGAAAAAAAGTAAGAGAGAGACAGAGACTGAGACATACGAGTTGGGGGAAGAAAGAGATGGGAACGAGGGAAGAGAAGAGAATAAAGTATAACAGAAGTACTTTCAACATATGGAAGTATAGGGCAGGGCCAAGGTGTAGGGTACTACCCAGGATATTGAGGTAAGCACATGTAGACTCTCCTGAGAACTTGTCTATTTACTCAGTAGCAGTGGCACCACTGAATGTAGGGGGTGAGGACCACATTGGGTGACACTGTCAGAAGGGGGAACACCAAAATGGCTGTCTATAAAATTTTTGTGCAGTGCTTCAGGAGAAATGTATTACATTTTATAAAAATATCTCTGTAGTTAGTTATAACAGCAAAACAATTTTTCATAAGGCTGGCTTACATGCATCAATATTCCTATAAGGCTAAAACTCTATGGTGATTTACTTTTTGAACGTTTTAATGAGCTCTCATAAGAGCTGTTATTACTATCCAATTATAATGATGCTTCAAAGCATGTGGTTTCATCCACACGCGCTACAAGCACAACTGTTGCTTTCATTGCTGCCAGTGTTTTTAGAGTAACTGATTTTGTCTAATTCTCTGGTGTTTTAGCTACAATATAGTGGTAATTAGTATGTGTGAACCTGTATCAATAACTTTTTTTAAGAATGAAGTAATAATTAAAGAAAAAGAAAAATAATAAAAGGCTTCCGTTCAGTTACTAATAATGTTATAACTAATAATGCTGTGATTCAGTGCAGAAAAAATTCACAGAAAAATGTTGTTGTTAGTATTCACATAATCTAAGAAATATTTAAGCAATTTACAACTATATTTACCATATATCATTATATGATTAAAATTGGTAATAAACATTATTAAGGATTCTGAATGGGCGCTTTGGTGGCATAGTGTCTAAGGCATTTGATTGCTTACCAGAAAACTGGAAGTTCAAACCCACCAACCACTACTCGGAAGGAAGATTGGCAATCTACTTCCATAGAGATACCACCTCAGAAACCCAAGGAGGGGTGGCTATAAGTCAAATCTACTTGATTGCAGTGAGTTTGTTTTTTTTTCTGTATGGTCTGGTACAGGAGGAGGTCCAAGGGGGTGGGGGATGACAACGTGAGCTACTGTGCTGGGTGACACCAGCCTTAGTCATGTCACTGCTCTAGGCCAGTGTTGGTAAGCAATGCTAAAGAATATTATAGTCCTAGAAGCAAGTGAAGGTAGTGAATATTCGTGGATAGAAATTATGAGCAAATGAAGTCTGCATGCTCTCTGCCTAGACCAGGTAAATTTCTCTTTATTTACCAACTAATGAACCTGGTGGCACAATGGTCAATCCCTCAGCTGCTAATTGAAATGTTGGTGGTTCAAACCTACCTAGAGGCTCCATGGGAGAAAGACCTGACAGTTTAGTCATGTAAGGATTACAGATTACAAAACCAATGCCCATTCAATCACAACAAATAACAACCGTTTGCCAACAGTCTTATCAGGCTTCATTAACAGGCTTCATCACACTCATCTTTAATTTAAAGAGAGAAAAAAAAAACTAATGAAGATTATGTCATCTCTACACTTTCTTACAACTGCAATATGCTTCTCCTTCCCCTTACAGACATACATCTTGAAAAAATGGAATCAAGGTATCTATTTCCTTATAACCTGTTCACTCCTCAGTTCATTGAAATCAGGCATCTATTCCCACTACATCACTGAATCTCTTTGGCAAAAGTCACCATATGACTTTCCAGTTGCCAGTCCAATGGACTGTCATGTCCTCATCTACCTGGATTCATTAAAACATTTAACAGCATTTCTCTCCATTTTTGAAATTTTCTCCACAACTCTCTTCAAAGCAGGGCTTCGGACCAGTTCTTCCCAGGTCAGTCATGGCCAAGGAAGTGAAACTGGAATAGACTTGAATTTTTAAAATTTGAGTGAACCAGAATGACAACCTGAATGGAAAAAATTATGCATCAAAGCCCTGCTACAAACTTAATTTCTCTCTTAGAAACAAGGACAGCAAGTACATTGTATAGCAACCAAATCTCTTGCTTATTAGATTTTGAGCAGAATAGGAAACAGCAGTGCCCCACTCAAAAATGGCAGCTGACCATACCACTTTCAATGTGTGTAACTCTTCACCAATACCAAACCAAATGCACTGCTATCAAGTCAATTCCAACTGATAGCAACACTTTAGGACAGACTAGAACTGCCCCTTAGGAAGTCCAAGGCTGTAAATCTTTACAGAACCAGATTGCTGCATCTTTCTGTCTCATCTTTCTCCCACAGACCAGTTGGTGTGTTCAAACTGCCAATCTTTTGGTTAGCAACCAAACGCTTTCACCACTATGCCACCAGAGTTCCTTTCACTCTCCACAATCCTGCCAATAATCCAGTCTCACACACGAAGCTCCTGAAAGGGCTCAGTATACCTATTTTGAGTCTCCCATTCCAGAACTTTGACTTGTAATTTTTCTCATTGCAGTTATTATTCCAGATCACCAAAAAAATTCAGGTCTGTTCTGGTTTCACTTACTTGGCCATAACTGAATCGGTTCGAACCAGTCCAAAACCATACTTCAAAGAAATCATTCTCACCTAGTTCTCCTTTCGCTTTTACTATTTCTTTTTTTGTATTCTTCATCAATGCCTCTTACTAGCTAGGCCATCTTCACTGACCTCTTGAAATGCCTTATCTCATCTTTCAAGACTCAGTTCAAAGTTCAATACTACTGTGAAGTCTTTCTTGACACACTCAATTTACATGCCTGCTTCCTTGGAGGGGGATTTACATGGAAATCTTTGCATGGTGCAAGTTCAGCATACTAGGCTGCTAACCAGAGGGTTGGAGGTTCAAGTCCACCCAGAGGCTCCTCAGAAGAAAGATATGACAATCTACTTCCAAAAAATCAGCCATCAAAAACTATATGGAACACAATTCTATTCTGACACACAGGGGGTTGCCACAACTAGAAAATGATTTAATGGCAACTGGTAATAGAACATAAGCTTCCTCTGAAGCTTACTAAGGCCCCATCCAAGACTCAGGGCCTCATGTGTTTATAAGCTCATAGATCTGAGTAAAATTTGCAACTGTAATGTATTTTAAAGGAGCCCTGTGGTACAATGGTTAAGTACTTGGCTGCTAACCAAAAGGTTGGCAGTTGGATATCCTCCAGCAGCTCCTTGGGAGAAAGACTTGGTGATCTACTCTTGTAAAGATTGCAGCCTAGAAAACCCCATTAGGCAGTTCTACTTTGTCACATAATTTGAGATCAACTCAGATGACACTTAACAACATTATATCTTAATTGTAATTGGTTAAATCCACTCTCTCTTTCCACTCTGACTTTCCGTTTGCAGATGTTAGATATCTTTAAAGTGGTTAGGGACATTCTGGGAATGCAACTCAGGGTAAGTTGCATAAGAGATGCACTTATTTGAATTTAATAGAATGTACTTATGTAGTTCACAATCACTTCCATGTACAGGTAAGTTATGCTTCCTGTCCTGATGTGGGAATGGCTTCCAAGAATACTTCAGTCCATGGTGCTGAGTCACCCTGCATAGTGACACACAGGGGCAGGCAAGGTCAGAGGCTGCCTCACTGTGACAACTGCCTGTTGTGCCAGCACTGAGACTATGAGAGGAGTTAACAGAAATAAGGTTTGAAATGTCCAGAACTCTCTTCCACTCTTCAGATATATAAACTAATAAGTGGATGACTCAGCCCTATTCCTGGTAAAACTATCAGAAGTGAAATTAACTATGCTAAAGTTCAAATTTCAATTAACTATGCTAAAGAAAAGACAGAATGCTCTTTCTGGTCTCTCTCAAAGGTAATATTACAAAATCATTGCTGTATGAAGAAGTGATAAAATGTATACAGTCAAAACATATAAGAGAAAATATAATAGAAGTCTGCCAAGCAGATAATTATTGGGAAAAAAAGGTTTTTTTCTGAATTTTGTAATGCTTGTGATAGTTCAGATTTTTAAAATCTGGAATTTGTTGTGATTTCTTTTTTCATCTTGAATAAAGTTTCTCTTCATACTTATTTTTGTACTTTGTAGTTTTGTATTTTCTACTAGTGCCTAAGGTACTTGACTGCTAACCAGAATGCTGGCAGTTCAAACCCACCAGCCATTCCTCAGAAGGAAGGTTGGCAATCTACTTCCATAGTGATACTGCCTCAGAAACCCAAGGTGGGATCACTATGAGTCAGGTCTGACTCGACGGCACATAACAAAAACACAACACTTATCTTCTTAAAAATATGGTCCCTGGGTGGTACATGTAGTTTGTGATCATCTGCTAACCTAAAGGTTAGTAGTTTGAACTCACCCATAGCCCCATGCAAGAAAGTTCTGGTAGCCTACATCTGAAAAGATTACAGTCAAGAAAACCCAATGGAACAGTTCTACTTTGTAACACATGGGGTGTGACCCCATGAGTCAGAATTGACTGGATGACAATGGTTTATTTTTTTTTCCTTTCTTTCTTTTTAAAAGAACCCCTCAGATTACATAAACTTAAGGCTCCACAAACCTGGATACCCTCTTCCTATAACCTGCACACTTCAGAGAGAAGTCTCAGTTCTTTGTCTTATAGCCCTTTTACTTAGCCCAGGCCCAGATGCCTAGTGCATGCTAAATAAGCATTTGTTGAATAATAGATCATCCTTAAATTTATGATGTCTCACAAAAAGTTCACTTCATTTTAATGAAACTAGAGAGTGAGGAGCAAGAGCATCCAGAAATGCTAGAATACAAGGTCCAGGTTAGGGAAGTCACAGTGAGCTTATGTTCCCCTCAGCTCATACAGTTTTCCACAACCAGGAGAGAGAATAAAGGAGAAAAATGCAGGAACTCTTCTAATTACTGTATGTGACTCAGAGTATGGAGTGCAACAAAATGGAGATGAAATTAAAAAACAATAATGACAAATATCTTGCTAGGATCCCTTGAAACAGTTGGTTCCTTTTTCTGCAGACACTACCCAGCCATTATGAGCAGAGTCAAAACCTAAAAATCTCATCTTCAAAATCAAAGCCTTTACTTTCCCTCAGTGACCTTGCTGTCATTGGTGACGATCTTTACCCAGAAAACTAACCAGTTGCTGTCAAGTCAGCTCCACCTCATGATGACCTCATGTGCATCAAAGTAGAACTCTTTTCAAGGGTTTCAATGGCTGGTTTTTCAGAAGTAAATCACCAAGTCTTTCTTCAGAGGCACCTCTGGGTGGACTTGAACCTCCCATCTTTCCATTAGCAGCAGAGCATCTTAATCATTTACACCACCCAAGGATGTCCCCAGAGGCTTAAATAATAGGATGGCTGAAGAAGACAAAGTAAAAGTATTATAATAAACTGTGCAAAAACTTGATGTTAGAAAACCAAAAGGGAAGAGCATGTTTTGCACTTCTCAAGGTGAAAGGACTGACGAAAAATGCAAGCCTGGAGTTACAATATTGAAATATTCTATAACAAAAGATTGAAGAATGCAGGAAGCATCAAAAGAAGATGGAAAAAAAGTATTTGATAAAACCCAAGACCCAATCCTAATTAAAAAAAAAAAAAAAAACTCTCAGCAAAATAGGAACATAAGGGAAATTCCACAACATATTTAAGACCATATCTACAAAACCAACAACTGACATTAGTTTCAATAGAGAAAGACTGAAAGCATTCCCCTTGAGAACAGGAACAAGAGCTCTTTATCACCACTTTTATTCAATATTGTACTGAATTTCCTAGCTAGAGCAATAAGGAAAGAAGGCATCCAAATTGGTGAGGAAGAAGTAAAACTATTTCTATTCAAAAATGTCATGATCATCTACATAGAAAATTCCAGAGACAACACAAAAAAGTTACTGGAACTAAAAGAAGGCTTCAGCGAAGTGACAGAGTACAAGATTAACATACAAAAATCATCTGAATTCCTCTAAAATAACAAAAATCTGATAATGCCATTTACATAGCCCCCAACAGGATAATTACCTAGGAATAAATCTAACTAGGGACATACAGACAAAACTACAAACCATTACTGAAAGAAATCAAAAGAGAGCCAGTAAATGGAAAAACATACTATGCACATAAATAGGAAGACTTAACATTGTGATAAAAATGTCAATACTACCCAAAGTAATCCTTAGATATAATACAGTCTCAATGCAAATTCCAACAAATTTTTTTGAAAAATGGAAAAATTAATCACCAATTTCGTATGGAAAGAAAAAAGTCTCTGGATAGCTAAAGAATTATTGAAGAGCAAAGTCAGAGGCCTCATATTTCCTTACCTCAGGACCTATTGCAGAGCCATCATAATCAAAACAGCCTGGCATTGGTACAACAACGGACACATAGACCAATGGATCAGAGTTGAGAATCCAGAGGTAATTCCCTCAAGCTATAGACAGCTGATCTTCAACAAAGGGTTGAAGTACATTAAGTAGGAAAGAGATAATCTCTTTAACAGTGTTGACAAAACTGGATATGGATTTGAAGAAAAATGAAACAAGACCCATACCTCACACTATACACGAAAACTAACTTAAAATGATTCAAAGACCTAAATCTTAAAGATTAAAGTTCATGGAAGAAAAAGCAGGGACAAAAATCCAGAGGCCCTAATTTATGACATAAATAGAAGATCAGACACAGCTGAAAATGCACAAACAGCAAAAGATAAACTACATGACTGGGGCCTCCTAGAAATTAAATACTTACATTCACCAAAAGAGGGGAAAAGAAAAATCTACAGACTGGAGAAAAATAAAACTACATATGTGTGTGTATATATATATATATATATATATATATATATATATATATACACACACACACACACACACACACACACACACACACAGAGCAATGACATATCTGACAAGGGTCTAATCTCTAAATTTTATAGAAACAAAAAGACAAACAATCAAATAAAAAACTGGGCAAAGAACATGAACAGAAACTTCACCAAAGAAGATATTCAGGTGGCTTACAAATACATGAAGAGCTGTTAAAAATTATTAGCCATTAGAGAGATGCAAATCAAAACTACAATGAGACAGTATCTCACCCTGGCAATAATGGTATAGATTAAAAAAAAAAAAAAAAAAAGGCAAGGTTGTGGGGAGATTCGAACTCTTATACAATATTAACGGGACTGTGAAATGTATAACCACTATGGAAAATGGTATGGCAATTCCCTAAAAAGCTAGATATCGAAATATCATTATGATCCACCAATCCCACTCCTAGGGATATATCCTAAAGAAATAAGACTAGTGACATGAATAGACATATGCACACCCATGTTCATTGCAACATTATTCATAATAGCAAAAAGATGAAAGCAACCTGAAGTGTCCATTAACAAATGAATGGATTAACAAATTGTGGGACATACATATAAAAGAATACCATGTAATAATAAAGAATAATATAACGAATTCATAAACTGTCTCACAGCATGGATAAATCTAGGAGACGTTATGCTGAGTGCAATAAGTCAATCACAAAAGGACAAATACTGCATGTGATCACTATTATGAATAGTCAGTAATGCGTTCACACACAGAAACTCTGGTAGCATAGTGCTTAAGGCCCTTGACTGCTAACCAGAAGGCTGGTGGTTCAAACCCACCAGCCACTCCTTGGAAGGAAGGTTGGGCAAACTACTTCCATAGTGATACTGCCTCAGAAACCCAAGGAGGGGTCACTATGATTCGGGTCTGACTCGACAGCACGTAACAACAACAACAGGTTCACACACATAAAGAAATATTCTTTGTTGGTTACCAAGGATGGAAGAGGAAGGGGAAGAGAATCACTAAGTAGATAGTTGTTGTTGTTATGTGCCGTCGATTTGGACCCAACTCATAGCAACCTCTCTTTGGGTTTCCGAGGCAGTATCACTATGGAAATAGATTGCCCAACCTTCCTTCTGAGGAGTGGCTGGTGGGTTTGAACTGACAGCCTTCTGGTTAGCAGGCAAATGCCTTAGGCACTACACTAAGTCAATTCTGGTAAAGGGAGAGGCAACACACAATATGGGGGAAGTCAGCACAACGTGACCAAGGCAAATGAAGACACTGAAAGATATGAGGATAAAGAAACTACAGTAAATAATATAACATATACAATCCTGCAACAACAGTATTAACAAACAGTAATTTATGAGTGGATACATAAATGAATATGTATATTAAATAAGTGTGGAAAGTTGTACAGGACTGTACCTGTGTGCATATATAGGTATGGTTGTGGATTTTTCTACATATATATTTGTATTGTTGCATATATATTTGTTGTTGTTGTTGTTAGGTGCCGTCGAGTCATTTCCAACACATAGCAACCCCATGCACAGCACAATGAAACACTGCCTGATCCCACACCAGCTCCATGATCCTTGCTATACTTGAGCCCATCATTTCAGCCACCGTGTCAATCCATCTCATTGAAGGTCTTCCTCTCTTTCGTCCACCCTCCACCTTACCAAGCATGACATCCTTCTCCAGGGAATCGTCCCTTCTGACAACATGACCAAAGTAGGTGACAAAGTCTGGCCATTCTCACTTCCAAGGAGCATTTCGGGTGCACTTCCTCCAGGACACATCTGTTAGTTCTTTCAGAAGTCCATGGTATTTTCGACATTCTTCACCAGCACTACAACTCAAAAGCATCAAGTCTTCTTTGGTCTTCCTTATTCATTGTCCAGCTCTCACATGCATATGAGGCCATTGGAAATATCATGGCTTGTGTCAGCCACACCTTAGTCTTCAAGGAGATACCCTTGCTCCTCTTGAAAATAAAATACTTCATTAATATTTCTAGTCATTCTTATTTACACATTACTTCAGCAAACAGTTTCAGGAAATTTAAGAAGCACCGTTAAGGATGTTTTTCTGTTGCATTGTGGTAAATTGTAGTCAATGTCAAGAGAAAAAGTGTATGTGTATTGCTGTATGGAAAGTGAATTTGCTCTGGAAACTTTCACCCAAATCACAATAAAAAAAGAAAACCAAAAATTCAAGGAAGTAATTAGTCCTAATGACTAAAGGTCCACATGAATCACATCCTTCTCTAGGTTGAGACCAGAAGAATTAGTAGATGGTGCCTGGCTACCACTACTGACCATGCTCACCAGGGACACAGTAAAAGGACCTGATTACAATGGGAGTAAAACATAGAACAAAACTCACAATCATAAGCAAAAAAAAAGATCAGACTTACTGGTCTGATAGAGACTTGAGGAACCTCTGAGAGCTGTCCTATGTTATCCTTCTAATATGAAATTGAAGCCACACCTGGAGGCCACCTTTCAACCAAATAATAGATTGGGTTATCAAATAATCATTAAAATCTGTGAGGATGGTGATCTTTAGAACAATCAATACATGGGACCAAAAGAGCAACATTTGCCCACAAACAAAGATGAGAAACCAGGGAGGGTCAAGGAAACCAGAGGAATGTTAACAAGTAACCCAGAGTAGAAATAGGGAGAGTGTAGACACATTAAGGGGACTGAGATTCCACAGGCAGGAAGTGGGAAGCCAGGGATAGACGGCCAGATACAGGTAAGGAGGAAGGCCAGGAAGTGAGTGGAGGGGTTTGGAACAACTAAGGGAGACAAAATTGTCTGTCAGTTTGTTGTACTGTGGTGGTTTACGTATTGCTGTGAGACTGGAGGCTGTACCACCAGTGTTTCAAACACCAGCAGGGTTGCCCATGGTGGACAGGTTTCAGCAGAGCTTCTGGACTGAGACAGACTCAGAAGAAGGAAGAGTCTATCCATTTCTCAAAGAATTGGCCAGGGAAAACCTTGTGAATAGCAGTGAAACACTGTCTGACATATTACTGGACAACTTTATGAATAGCCTTGAAATATTGTCCAATATTGTGCAGTAAGATAAATCCCTCAGGTTGGAAAGCACTCAAAATACAACTAGGAAAGAGCTGCCTCATCATAGTAGAACCGATCTTAATGATATGGATAAAGTAGAGCTCTCGGGACCTTCATTTCCTGATGTGACATGACTCAAAATGAGAAGAAATAGCTGCAACCGTCCATTAATAATCAGATCATAGAATGTACAAAGTATGAAACTAAGAAAATTGGAAGTAGTCAAAAAATGAAATGAACACATAAAGACTGATATCCTATGTATTAGTGAGTTGAAATGGTCTGGTTTTGGCCATTTTGAATCAGACAACCATATGATCCAGTATGCTGGGAATGACAAGTTGAAGATGAATGGCATGGCATTCATCATCACAAAGAATGTTTCAAGATCTACCCTGAAGTACAATGCTGCTGGTGATAAGATAATATCCATATGACTACAACCTGTTAATATTACTATTATTCAAATTTTCATACCAACCAACAAAAGCAAAGATGAGGAAATTGAAAAGTTTTACCAACTGCTGCAGTCTGAAATTGATCAAACATGTAATCAAGATGTGCTGACTATCACTGATGATTGGAATGCAAAAGTTGGAAGCAAAGAAGAATCACTAGTAGTTGGAAAATTTGGTCTTGGTGATAGGAATAATGCTGGAGATCACATGATAGAATTTTGCAAGACCAATGACTTATTCATTGCAAATACCTTTTTTCAACAACACAAATAGTGGCTATACACGTGGACTTCGCCAGATGGAGAACATAGAAATCAGATTGACTACATCTGTGGCAAGAGGCAATGGAGAAGCTCAATATCTTCAGCTAAAAAAAGACCAGGAGCTTATTGTGGAACAGATCATCAACTGCTCCTATGCAAGTTCAAGTCGAAGCTGAAGACAATTAAAAGAGGTCTATGAGAGCCAAAATATGACCTTGATTATATCCCACCTGAATTTAGAGACCATCTAAAGAATAGATTTGATCCACTGAATACTAATGACCACAAAGCAGAGAAATTGTGGATGACATCCATGAAGAAAGTAAAAGTCATTAAAAAGACAAGAAAAGAAGAAAAGACCAAAATGGATGTCAGAAAAGACTCTGGAACTTGCCCTTGAGTGAAGAGTAGCTAAAGCAAATGGAAGAAATGACAAGATAAAAGAACTGAACAGATTTCAAAGAGCAACTTAAGAAGACAGTCATCAGATTCAAAATGGAGTCTCACCAGTGAGCAGCACACTTTTCCCTCTGGCATCTAAGGACTTTGAAAACTAGGTACAACAGTTTGAATTAGGAACTCTGGTGCTCTGAACAGCTCACTGAATCAGAGCGCACCAAACACAGAAGAGCACAATTAGAGGAAAGACACAGGGAGATTATTTAGGAAAGAGCTACTGGTGGAGAATGGACAGGCACCCGAGAGAGGCCATTGGAAACTTTCCTGGGGCAGTCACTGTTTGACTGGCAAGGGCGGCCACCTGAGATCCCTGAGCCAATAAGGAAGACACCTTATAGCAGCATACCAGCAACCACTACAATATTCCAACGGGAAGCAGCAGAGACCTGCCTCCAGAAGCTGATTTTGTCAGTAATTTGGGTTGTCTGGGTGCAGGCGGGCACAGGCACCACTGCTGAGATTCAGGCAGAGAACTTACTGTTGCGCCAGAAAGGCTAGCTTCCTCCCCTCCCAGCAGATCACAAAGCAGTCTTGGGTCAGACTGGGAGACACTGTACTTTTCTTTGCCACAGATATCTGGACTGAAGGTCACTAGCAGGTACTCCCCAACTCCAACACAGCTGAAATTGTGTGCATCTTTGGAACCACACGTGGGCGGTATCACAGACAAACTCCAGAGCCAGCCGTTAGCGGTCAGGCGGGATTGCATCAGGGCATGGAAAGTGAATAAAATGCAGCTGAGTGCAGTCCCACAAATTTTGCCTTGGAGCCGTTCATGGATGCTGTGGGACTGCGGTAGTGGGGTCTTTGAGTGTGCCTGAAGTTGGCGTAATTTGCAATGCTATAACAATAGGAATCTTTCCTGAGGTTGAGCCACACCCTTGCAAATAAATATGTCATCAATAATAGCCTGCTCAAAGCCCTAGAAGCTGACCCTAGCAACACCAAGCTTTCCTTCTTCTGCTCTCACCGTCTTCACCAAAAACTTCACTCATTCAATAGAAGAAACCATATTCAGCCAATTACCATAAAACCTGCCACTTTGAACCCTAAACCCTCTTTATGAAAAACAGAAACACTTATTCACACTACACACAGTGATTCCACCATCACAAAGAAACCAGCAGAGTGACCCAACACACCTGAATCAATAAGAACATAAAACACACCAGCTTCACCTTTTCAAAATATTAAACCATAACCAAGACAAAACAAATCAACATGTAACCAGCAGCTAGAGAAAACCTAAAGAGACAGCACTTTATCAGATTCCAGGGTCTTAAGAAAAGGGTCTGCTTTCCAGTAACCCCAAGAACTCTCTGGACCTGCACTACATAACTGAAAAGGTCCTAGTTTAAACCTTCTTTTTTTTTCTTTTTTCTTTTTTTTTTTTCTCTCGTGGTTAACCATGTTGCTTGTTGCTTTTTTGTTTTGTTTTCCTTTTTTTTTTCCTGTCTGTGAGTTTGTTTTCTTTCTGCATTATTCTGCTTCTCTACCTTTTTTTCTCTTAGTGACCTATCCCTACATATTGCATATTTACTTGTTTTCTTCTTCTTTTCTCCACTTTCTCTTTTTTTGGGTTACCGTTCCTGTGTGATTTCAGGGTGTATTTTTTTGTCCATGTGCTCTTAGCTTTTTTGATGATTACTCAATTGCAATTTTTGTCTGAGTACGAGACAGCAACAGTCCCCATAAGATACAAGTACACCCACACCTCCTACAACTTCACTTACTGAGCAAGTGCCAGCATCTCCTTCTCCACCAACAGGCCAAAGATAAAAACCACCAAGAAGAGCCTGAATCACCCTTGTCTGCTCTTCACAGTTAACAGAGATCTTAATACAATACCATGATGCTTTGAAGACAACAGACCAACACAGGCCACACAAAGAAGCAAGATAAAGTGGTAGAAACAAGGGAACAGGTTACAGACCCAGAACACATCCCTGAGGAAGAAGCAGCATTGGAACTCTCTGATAAGGAATTCAAAAGAATTATATTTAGGTATCTTCAAAGGATTGA
>NW_006921744.1:4158315-4177308 GCF_000298275.1 Orycteropus afer afer | reverse complement strand
TGTGATAGTTGGAGCTGTGTGTCAACTTGGCTGGACCCCAGTTCTGTGTGGTTGTTCCCATGACGGGATCAGATGACTGTGTTCTGAGTGGCCAGTCTGCCCAAGGGGAGTTTTGCTAGGGGTGTGGCCTGCTTCCAAGATATCCCGGGACATCCTGGGAAGAGACATATTATTTGAGGGATTGGAACCCTGATGTGCAGACTACAAACTTCCGTGAGTGAGCAGCCCACCACTTGGCCCGGAGATCTTGGAAGCAGGCCACATCCCTAGCAACCAGTGTACTGCCTGCCAGCCTTGAATTTCTCGGCCCCCTGCGCTTGCGGAAGCTAAGTCTGCCTCCAGCCCGAAGTTTCCTTCAGGGACTTTGAACTTGCTGGCTTCTATACGTTTGTCAGCCATTTTCCTAAAACAAATTTCTCTCTCTCTCTCTCTCTCTCTCTCTCATTCTCTCCTGGGCGGCTTTAACAAGCAGGAGTTTATTCTCTTACTGTTTTGGAGGCTTTCAGCTGGAGTTCAAAGTGTCAGGCTCTAGGGGCTAGATGAAAGCCCCTCAACCTTGGGCTTCAGTTCTGCCTCCTGCTCCTGGCCCACTGAAGCCAGAGGCTTTTCTTCACTCAGACAGCTGCTGGCTGCTGAGGCTGACAAACCCAAGAACAAGTGAAATGGCACAGTCTCAATACTGCCAAACAACATGGTAGGCTAGTAATTGAAGTCCAAAAAAAGTCCCAATATGAGCAGGTATGGCACACTGCTGAACAACACCTTGGCCACATGCAGGGTTCAAGCATGCCAAAAAGCTAAAGACCTTTCTCAATGCTGCTTCCTATATACTGGAAGCAGACCATAGCCCTAAAGCAGCTACTCAGCTGCTCTAGTAGATTCCACCCTGGAACTGATTACCAATCATAAAATCAGTTATAATAACTGCATCCAGCCACCCAGCCACTCAACCAGACCCAGCCAAGTTGACACACAACTTTACCACAAATGCCATTACAAATAAAATGCAGTGATTATGGAAGGAATACACAGAGTCACTTTACCAAAAAGAATCGGTCGATGTTCATCCATTTCAGGAAGTGGCATATGATCAAGAACCAATACTGAAGGAAGAAGTTGAGGCTGCACTGGAGAAAGTGGTAAAAAAAGCAAGGTTCCAGGAATTGACAGACTACCCATTGAGATGTTTCAACCAACAGATGCTGCACTGCAGGCACTCAATTGGCTATCCCAAGAGATTTGGAAGACAGCTACCTGGCCAACTGACTGGAAGAGATCCATATTTGTTCCCACTCCAAAGAAAGGTGATCCCACAGAATGTGGAAATTATCATACAATATCATTAATATCACATGCAAGTGAAATCTTACTGATGATATTTCAAAAACAGTTGCAGCAGTATATTGACAGAGAACTTCCAGAAATGCAAGCTGGATTTAGAAGAGGATATGGAAAGAGGGATATCATTGCTGATGTCAGATGGATCTTGGCTCAAGGCAAAGAATACCAGAAAGATGTTTACTTGTGTTTTATTGACTGTGCAAAAGCATTTGATTGTGTTGGACATAACAAATTATGTATAACATTGAAACGAATGTGAATTCCAGAAAACTTAATTGTACTCATAAGGAACCTGTAACTAGACCAAGAGGCTATTGTTTGAACAGAACAAGGAGACACTGCATGGTTTGAAATCAAGAAGGCAATGTGTCAGGGTTGTATCCTTTCACCATACCTATTCAGTCTGTACACTGAGCAAATAATCTGAGAATTGAACTATATGAAGAAGAATGTGGCATCAAGATTGGATGAAAACTCATTAACAACCTTCAATACGCTAATGACACAACTTTCCTTGCTGACAGTGAGGATGACTTACTGATGATTAAAGATTACTCTCTGTAGTATGGATTACACCTCAATATAAGGAAAACAAAAATCCTCACAACTGGACCAATAAGCAGCTTCATGATAAATGGAGAAAAGATTGAAGTTGTCAAAGACTTCATTTTACTTGGTTCTACAGTCAACACCAATGGAAGCAGCAGTTAAGATATCAGACGACGTATAGCATTGGGAAAATCTGCTGCAAAGGCCTCTTTCAAGTGCTGGAAAGCAAGGATGTCTCCTTGAAAACTAAGGTGTGCCTGACACAAGCCATGGTATTTTCAATCATCTCTTATGCATGTGAGAGCTGGACGATGAATAAGGAAGACTGAAGAAGAGTTGATGCTTTTGATTTGTGGTGTTGGCAAAGAATACTGAAAGTACCAAGGACTGCTAGAAGAACTAACAAATCTGTCCTGGAAGAAGTGCAGCCAGAATGCTCCTTGGAAGCGAGAATGGCCATACTTTGTCTCATCTACTTGGTCACACTGTAAGATGGGACCATTCCTTGGAGAAGGATATCATGGTTGGTAAAGTGGAGGGTCAAGGAAAAAGAGGAAGAACCTTAACAAGGTGGATTGACACAGTGGCTACAATGATGGGCTTAGGTATAGGAAGGATTGTGGAGCTGGCACAGGATCAAGCAACGATTTTTTTGTTCTGCTGTACATAGGATTGCTATGAGTCAGAGACAATTCAGCAGCACCTAACAACAACAATGGACACATTTACAGATTACAGGGATTGCAGCCAATGTTACAGAACAACTGAGTGTGACTTATTGAAAGGTATACTAATTTACTGTGTAAATTTTCACCTAAAGCACAATAAAATGTTCAAAAAAAAAAAAAAATGAAAGGAATACACTGTCACTGTATCAAAAAGAATTGGTCAACATTTCACCATATCAGGAGGTAACATATGACCAACCACCTAAGGTACTGAGAAAAGAAGTCCAAGCTGCACTGAAGGCATTGGTAAAAATACACATCTCCAGGAATTGATGTAATACCAACTGAGATGTTTCAATAAGCAGATGCTACACTTAAAGCACTCACTCATCTATGGCAAGAAATTTGGTAGACAGCTACCTGGCTAACCAACTGTAAGAGATTCATATCATGCCCATTTCAAAGAAAGATGAAGATTGAAGTATACAGTCTGCAGTATGGATTACATCTCAATATAAAGAAAACAAAATTCTTACTATTGGACCTATATGCAGCAGCATGATCAATGGAGAAAAGATTGAAGTTGTCAAAGACTTTGGATTGCTTGTTTCTACAATCAAAGCCAATGGAAGCAGCAGTCAGGACATGAGATGACATATAGCACTGGGCAAGTTTGCTGCAAAGGACCTCTTTCAAGTGCTGAGGAGCAAGGATGTCTCCTAGAGAACAAAGGTGCACCTGACACAAGCTGTGATATTTTCAATCACCTCATATGCATGTGAGAGCTGGACAATGAATAAAGAAGACTGAAGAAGAATTGATGCTTTTGAGTTGTGGTGCTGGCAAAGAACACTGAAAGTACCATGGACTGCTAAAGGAACTAACAGATCTGTCCTGGAGGAAGTGCACCCGAAATGCTTCTTGGAAGCGAGAATGGCCAGACTTCGTCTCACCTACTTTGGTCATGTTGTCAGAAGGAACCATTCCCTGGAGAAGGATATCATACTTGGTAAGGTGGAGGGTTGACGAAAGAGGAGAAGGCCCTCAAGGAGATGGATTGACACAGTGGCTGTGACAATGGGCTCAAGTATAGCAAGGATCAGGGAGCTGGTGCGGGACCAGGCAGTGTTTTGTTCTGCTGTGCTAGGGTCGTTATGAGTTGGAGATGACTCAATGGCACCTAACAACAACACTACATGCAAGTAATACTATGCTGAAGATTACTCAAAAATTGTTGCAGCAGTACATCAGCAGGGAACTTGCAGAAATTCAAGCCAGATTCCGAAGAGGATTTGGAATGAACAGATATTATTGTCAGATGTATTGTAACTGAAAGTAGAGAATACCAGAAAGATGTTTATCTGTGTTATAAGAACTATGCAAGGGCATTCATTTGACTGTGTAGATGACAATAAATTATGGATAATATTGCAAAGAGTGTGAATTCCAGAATACTTAATTGTGCTGATGAGTAATTTGTACATAGACCAAGAAGCAGTTGTTGGAACAAAACAAGGAGTATTACATAGTTTAAAATAAAATTTAAAAAAAAAAAAAGGTGTGCTTCAGGGTTGTTTATTTAATATTTGGCAATACTTATTTAATCTGCATGCTGAGCGAATAATTTTTGAGCTGGACTATACGAAGAAGAACAGGGCATCAAGACTGGAGGAAGACTCACTAGCAACCTGTGATATGCAGATGATACAATCTTGCTTGCTGGAAGTGAAGGGGACTTGAAACACTTACTGATGAAGATCAAAGAATACAGCTGTCAGTATGGACTACACCTCAACATAAACAAAACAAAATCCTCACAATTGGACCAAAAAGAAGTATCTTGATAAATGAAGAAAAAATTAAAGTTGTCAGGGATTTCATTTTATTTGGACCCACAATCAATGCCCGTGGAAGCAGCAGTCAAGAAATCAAACAATTTATTGCATTGGGGAAATCTGCTACAAAAGACCTCTTTAAAGTTTTATAAAGAATAGATGTTACCTTGAGGACTAAGGTATACCTGACCCAACTCTTGATAGTCTCAATAGCCTCATAAGCATGTGAAACCTGGACAATACATAAAGAAGATGGAAGAATAGATGCATTTGAATTATGGTGTTGGTGAAGAATGTTAAATGTACCATGGACTGCCAGACCAACAAACAAATCTGTCTTGGAAGAAGTACAACCAGAATGCTCTGTGGAAGTGAGGATGGTGAGATTTCATGTCATACACTTCAGATATGTTATCAATAGGGACCAGTCCTTGGAGAAGGATATCATGCTTGGAAAACTACAGGGTCAGCGAAAAAGAGGAAGACTCTCAATGAGATGGCTTGACACAGTGGCTGCAACAATGGTATCAAGTATAGCAACAATTGTGAGGATGTCAAAGGACCAGGCCGTGCTTCATTCTGTTGAACATAGGGTTGCTGTGAGACAGCACCTAACAACAAACAACAACCCATTAGCCAATAACTCCCCATTTCCCCTTTCTCCATCCCTCTTATCTATTATCTGTGTCTATTCACTTGCCTCTTCTAGATATTTCATGCAAGTGAAATCAAAATATTTGTGTTTTCGGTCTGATTTATTTCACTCTGCATAATGTTTTCAAGGTTTATTAATGTCATAGCATGTTTCAGAGCTTCATTTCTCTCTTTAGCTGAATAATATTCCATTGATGTATATATTACACTTTCCTTGTTTATTCATCTGTTGTTGGACACTTGGATTGTTGCCACCTTTTGGCTATGTGAATAATGCTGCAATGAACATAGGTGTAAAATTATTGTTTGTGTCCCTGATGAAGGTTCCTCACTTCCTCACCAACACTTATTTTCCTTTGCTTTGATAAAGCACCCTCTTAGATGTGAAGTGATACCTCATTGTCATTTTGATTTCTGCCTACTTGGCTCCCCTCTTCAAAATGGCTACTACCTACTCTGTTTTTAGGGCTCTTCTCCTTCAAGCCGAGTCCTGACAGCACTTAACTGCTAATCAGAAGCCTGGCTGTTCAAACCCACCAGCCACTCCTCAGAAGGAAGATTGGTATCAGTGAGTTTTTTTTTTTTTTTTTTGAGTGAGTATTCTTTAAGATTAGAATCAGGCTAAATGATAGAAGTAAATGTATTAAAATATGGAGAGATGTACCAGATATATTTTTAAATTTAAAAGTGGGCTACAACATTATAGATAGGGCTTCATGCTTCATGCACAATCACATACGATAAGGATGCACACACACTGTGTACAAACATCAATTCACTGCAATCTTTAAAAAATAATAAAAAAAACCTCACTGCTATTGAGTCTATTCCTACTCATAGTGACCCCCTTTGGATTTCCAAGGCAGCAAATCTTTACAGAGTAGATTGTCCACTCTTCCTTCCACGGAGTGGCTAATGGGTTTGAACTGCCAGCCTTCTGGTTAGAAGTCAAATGCAGGTAAAATGTCAGTAATGACAACAAAAGTGGTCCTTTCTATGTAGCCAGATGACAGGAGATCTTCATTTTCTTCCATGACTGACCTAAATTTCCTATGAAGAATTATATTTTAAAGTGCATTTTTAAAGAAAGGCAAAGTCTAATTAATAAAAGGAACTCTCCTTGCTACCCCTAAAAATAGTCACATTTGCTTTTCTTTTTTTTTTTCCTTTTTCCTGCCATGTTTTCTCCTAACCTCTATGGATGGAAAACAATGCTAACAGAAAGTATTACAAATTTATTTGCTGCCTTGAATTCTGATTTTTCTTTTCTGGATGTTTCTTAGAAATGTAAAGCCTTCCTGCTCTTTTCTTTGATTCCTGTAGGGGGAGTTCATGCAGGCGCCTTCCTCCTTGGGTCCTTTATACTCCTCTGAACTAGGCAAGGATAACATTGCAAGAATGGGAGTTACATAACATTTACTTGTGCTTTTGAGAAGGGTCTGGAATCCAAGGTTACAAATAACAAAGTTTCATCAGGCCTTTGAAGAGGGTCCCACACTTTCAACTGAGTGATTTACATCTCAGATGTCAGAGAAGGCTAAAGAGGTCCCACACACTTCCCCCTCCCCCACTCCACCTCCACCTCTTTCTTTAAAGCTCACAGTCACCTGGAGTTAGTCTCTCCTTCTCACTGTAAGACAACTGCATCTCCAGGGATTTTCTGATATGACCATGTTCTTATATCCCCAATGAGAGAGAACTTGGTGCCAGTTAAGGCTAAATTTTAAACAAGCCAATGTTAATCTACAGGGAAAAAGTGGAGAGGATGAGACAGAGGAATGATCACTATTTAAAAACATTTATTTTAAGACTGCAGAAACCTATTTTATCTGAAGATGAGAACCTTCTTTGTGTCTGAGGCATACTCTTGGGTGCAGCCAGACCTCATATTTCAAATGGAGTCCCCTGCAGCTTAACTAGGACACAGACTAATTAGAGCTCTGAAAGAAACAATCTAACTAGACCAGGATTAAGCAATACCTACAAGGAGAAACCTGGAAGATATTAATCTCTCTAATAGGAAAAGAGAAAAGGGAGTAAATCCTTGGAAAGGCAACACTTTGAGTGAGGAAAGAAAATTATTTAAAAAGCCTAAGGAAATTGAATAGGAGCTCTGGTAGTACAGTGCCTAAGGCACTTGACTGCTAACCAGAAGGCTGGCGGTTTAAACCCACCAGCCACTCCTTGGAAGGAAGGTTGGGCAATCTATTTCCTTAGTGATATTGCCTCGGGCCAACTCGATGGCATATAACAAGAACAACAACAACTGCCTCGGAAATCCAAGGAGGGGTCGTTATGAGTTGGGTCCGACAACTCGATGGCACATAACAACAACAACAACAAGGAAATTGAGGGGTTCGAGCCAGAGAGGAAGAAGACCTTACTTCTAGAGAAAGCCTGGTTGAGACTGCTGCTTACTAAAGCTCTTTGTAATAATCAGAGACGGCATAGTGTAAGTCCTTGTCCTTGAAGATATCAGGTGCCCTGGCAACAAGGTTTCCTCCAGAGAAAAAGGCATGGAACAGTAAGGAGCTCTGGTGGTCCAGTGGTTAAGGCATTTGACTGCTAGCCAGAAGGATGGCGGTTCAAACCCACCAGCTGCTCTCTGGAAGGAAGACAGGACAAGCTACTTCCATAAAGATCTACCACCTTGGAACCCAAAGAGTGTCACTATGAGTTGGAATCAACTCAATGGCAGTGTTGTTGTTATGTGCCATCAAGTCGGACCTGACTCATAGCGACCCCTCCTTGGGTTTCTGAGGCAGTATCACTATGGAAGTAGATTGCCCAACCTTCAATGGCAGTAGGTTCGGTTTGGTATAATTGTTGGGGCCAGGTATTGTGGTGGTTAAGTTGTGTGTCAACTTGGCTGGACCTGGTTTTGAGGGCTGGGCCAGCTGGATGTAGTATTCCCCATGATGAGACTGGTAATCAACTCCATGGTGGAAACTATTGGAGCAGCTAAGTAGCTTCCTTAGGGATGTGATCTGCTTCCAGTACATAAGAAGAAGCTCTCCTGAGCTTTTTGGCATTCTTGGACCCTCCATGTAGCTGAGTCTTCATTCAGCAGCTTGCCACATTTCCTGTCTCTGGACTTCAGCTAGTGGCCTGCCCTGTTGTTTGGTAATCTTGTGCCATTTTACTTGTTAACCTTGGGTTTGTCAACTTCAGAAGCTGGCAGCTCCCTGAGTAAAGAGAAGCTCCAGATTCAGTGGGCTGAGCAAGAGGCAGAGCTGAAGTCTAAGGTCAAGGGGCTTTCATGCAGCCCCTAGAGCTGGCACTTTGAACTCGGACTTCTAGCCTCCTGAACTGTGAAAGAATCGACTCCCGTTTGTTAAAGCCACCCGTTTGTGGTATTCGTCTGTCACAGCAGCGCTAGGGGACCAAAACAACTACAATTTAGAATTTTGAATTTTGGGGATTTTAGAAAAGAAATACGGTAGATAACCAAGAACATAATATAACATCCCCAGTAGGGTCTGGGGCAACACCCTGTTGATCTTGAGCAAAACATAAAAAGATTCACACTAAGCGTTGTAAATAAAAGATGTAAGTACCTTTATATTAGTTCAAATTTGGGTTTTTTGTTTGCTTGTTTTGTTTTGTTCTTAACTGTTTTATTATTTAACAAAATATCTTTTCAATTAACAATTCAGTGACATTGGTTGCATTCACCATGTTATGCAACCATCACCACTATACATTTCGAAATTATTCCATCACCACTGACTCAGTACCCCCTAAACTGACTCCCTTTTTTCCCCACCATCCCACCTCTGGTAACTACGAATAAACTTTAGCTCTATACTGCATTTCATGTAAGTGGGATGATACAATATTTATTCTTTTGTGGCTGCAAGTCAAATTTTGCTGCCAGATGAATTATGGAGAAAAATTCAATTTCATGATGTTTTTGGATTTCATAAATCTGAATTTGGACCTGTATTTGTTTATACAGATAATCCCCAACTGATGACATATTTGAGTTCCAACAAACTGCACTTATGACTGTCCATTTTTTAAATATATATATATATATATATATATATATATCATCATTAGTAGTATGTACTCTATATCACGTTGCAGTATATAATTTGTTGATGCCATCATATCTATAAGTGAATATGTAATGCTTCCAATACCCAAAGATAAGTAAAAATCAGATTTATAAAGATACTGATAATCAAAGGTAATGATAATAAAAACTATTTTTAAAAGCCTGAAGTAATAGACTATATCAGAACCAATTTATGATGGAGTTATTGGAACAAATCCCCACCATAAGTCAGGGACTACCAGTATGTCTGTCTTTCCTACCAGAGACTCAATTCTTAAGACTGAAATCTATGCCTTACTTCTCTTCACCAGTGTCTGGGCATATGACTAGCACTCAGTGTGTTGAATTTAGGTCATTGATTCCCAGGCTCTGACCCTCTCCCTCATTTCTTAGTGGCACTTCCCTGAAGCACTGGACATCTAGGAAAGACCAAACAGTAAAAGTAGGGACACTCTCCCCAAAAGCATTCTGAGTCTCTTGAATTGATGGAGTTGAAAACACAGTAAATTTTAGACCTAGATTTAACCTATTTGCCCAATCCCAAGTGCTTCCGCCATTAAACTTCCCAAAGATTACAAAATCCAAGAATTGGATTTTTACTGTATTATTCTGCTTGGGAATTTGGTATCCTTGTTCTGGAAAACTCTGATAAATTGACAAGTTTGTCTCAATGAGTTGATCCCTACTCATTGAAACAAATATTAATGCTTGCGTCTGAATTTATTGAACTGGAGGCAATCAAATCAATTGCTATTGACTCCAACGCACAGTGACCCCGTGTGTGTGAGAGAACTGTGCTCCAGAAGGTTTTCAATGGCTGATTTTCAGAAGCAGAGCACCAGGCCTTTCTTCTGAGGAGCCTCTGGATGGATTCAAACCTCCAACCTTTTGGTTAGCAGCCAAGCCTGTTAAGTGTTTGTACCATGAATTGGAGGCAAAGGTAATACTCAAAGCACAGTAGGAACAGCAGTTTACATCACACATCCAAGGCAAACACTACTTCTGTCCACATTTCTCCACTACACCATGCTACAATGCAGTGACTCTACCCAAGTTGCCAAGTTTACATCTCTTCCCTCAATCCCATGATCCAGTGACTTTTTTTGCCAGAAAAAAAAAGTCACTAGAACAGCCCAGCCTTGTCTTTGCCTTGGTGAGAGTCAGCGCTGCTCTGCTTAGCAAAAGACATGTCAAGTTGTTCTCTAGGCCCCAGTTCCTTTAGCAGATGGGGCAAGGTCATGCTATTTTCTTTGTAGCACAGGCAGTGTAATTAGTCTTATCATTCACTCTAGGAGGAATAGAGTGTAACTTTAAACTTTGAAGTAAAGAGGAAAACATAGGTTTAGTTAAACCTCCACAGCAACAAGGACACTTGAAGAAAAGGCCACAAATAGAGCATCAGCATTCAGACTTCTAGAACAACTGGTATTTGAATTTGCCATCACTAACGGTGGGTCCTATGACACATAGGAGGTGCTGGATTTAGGAAATCCAATATAAAGAAATTTAAATCTAGGAAACAAATAAATTCATCCTCCAATGACAACATTCGTGGGAGAAAGGTTTGGCAGTCTGCTTTCATAAAGATTACAGCCTTGGAAACTCTATAGTTCCACTCTGTCTATAGAGTCACTATGAGTCCAAATAAACTCAACAGCAATGGGTTTGGTTTTGGGTTTAATGACAATATTGCAAAATAAATAAGGTCTCTTTGAGGTTGCTTTAAATAATATAATGCCTGAAGTGTATTTTTTTTTTGGGGGGGTGCTTTATTCGAAGTGACACAGATCCACAATTAAAAAAAATTAAAAAAAAGCAATGAAGTAGATTACAGCAGAAAAAAGAAGTCTCAGCTCCTACCTCTGTCCCAAAGGTCCCCAGTGCCCCTTATCAAAGTGAACTGCTATGGCCAGATCTTAGATTCTTCTAGAAATATTCATCACATATATAAGTATGTATCTCCTTTTCAATATAAAGTGTATCATGCTATGCGTATTGTTCTATATCTTGCTCCCTCCCACTAAATGCACTTAAATTACTAATTAGGAAATACTCTCCTAACCTCACAATCAGTTCCAAGTCCAGGCTTTTCTGGTTTCTTCTGAATACAGTTGTCCCACTCTAGGGGACAGGATCTGGCGGAGGTGGGTGTGGGGGACTAGAAAGGTTGGAATCTAGAATATCATCCACTTTCTCCAGCAGATCAGACAGCAGTGAAACAAAGGTGCTGGAAATTCAGTACAGAAGTTGAGTTAAAATGTATCCAAAAAGACCAAAGGCAGCTCACAATTGCACCTGGGGGACAGAGCATGATACCAGGCTCAGGGGAAGGCACAATCTGGTCCTCCAGGTGTCCATGCAGAGAATTGGCAAAGCAGCAGACTTTCAGCAGATTGTGGGGTCCAGGAGTCAGGAAAATGGCTGGGGAAGGTCTGAAAGAGTGAGACAGAAGCTCAGTCCCAGAGGACAGGAACTCAGGCTCAGGGAGGACACAAGAACCAAGGGTCAGTGGACCCCAAACAAAGCAGAGGCCTGGGTATTAAGATTGTGACCCAAGGTTAAATGTGAAATTGATACTGAATCCTTCTGTACAAGGCTGTTTTGGTTGTTGTTGTTGTGTGCTGTCTAGTGGATTCTCACTCACTATAAAATAGGATAGAACTGACCCATAAGGTATCCAAGGCTGTAACCTTTATGGAAGTAGACTACCACATCTTTCTACTGTGGAGAGGCTAAGGGGTTTGAACTGCTGATCATTTGGTTAGCAGCCAAATGTTTAACCACTGCATCACCAGGACTCCTTGTATGTGACCCAATCTACCTTCTGATGTATGTGACTAGATCTCCTAAAATCCATCCCAATGGCTGAGAGTGCAGGAGGTCTGTTGAAGCAGGCTTCTGGTGAGGCAAAAGGAGGGCTACAGAGGCAGGAACCCAGGAGAGTCCTGACATCCACACTCATACCATTGTTATTACCTCCTATTTAATTGCTCATCTACAAAGTTACATTCAGTGACTTATCTATGAGATCCCTTCCAGACTTCTTTCAAGTCTCCCATCCTGAAATTATTTGTCCTTCCAGTTCTCCAAACCAACAGCTATCAGATTAACATCCTTCGATGCTTTCAGCTGGGAGCTCTGGTAGTGTAGTGGCTAAGGCACTTGGCTGCTAACCAGAAGGCTGGTGGTTCAAACCCATCAGCCATTCCTTGGAAGGAAGATGGGACAATCTACTTCAGTGGTGATACTGCCTCAGAAACCCAAGGAGGGGTCTCTCTGAGTCAGTCTGACTCGATGGCACATAACAACAACATGCTTTCAGCTGGGGAGTGGGGGTTCAGTGGTAGAAATTTTGCCTTCCATGTGAGAGACTTGGGTTCCATTCTCAGCTAATACACCTCATGTGCAGACAGATTGTTGATAGAGGCTTATGTGTTGTTATTTTAAGGAGCCCTGGTGACTCAACAGTTAAGAGCTCAGTTGGTAACTGAAAGGTTGGCAGTTCAAACCTGCCTAGGAGTTCCTCAGGAGAAGACCAGGTGATCTGCTCTCACAAAGATTACAGCCTAAAAAACCCTCTGAGGCATTTCTACTCTGTCACACGGAGTCACATGAGCAGAAATAGACTTGATAGCACCTAGCAACAGCAACAAAAAATTGTTTTAAGAGTATCAAATACCAGAATCAAATAATCTTAGAATTACAAAGGACCTTGGAAGTCACACATCATCCAGTTATTACCCAATGTAGAACTCTCGCCACACCCTTCTGCTTTGGCTACCACATCTGTGTCTGAATATACCTGACAACAGGAAGTTCTGGCTTTGAGAAGCACCTATTCCACTGCTGGGTTAGGAACAACAAGACCTTCTAATCCATTCCAATTGGTGCATCCTGAAGAAGACCTAAAGAGAGGCCTCTTGACATTATTTCCTTTCCTTTGCTTTTTAAACTTCAATTGGGAGATTTCATATCAGAAAAAAGATGAATGGTGAGTCTTTACCAGAACCAAAAAAAAAAAAAAACCTCACTGCCACCAAGTCTGATCCAACTGATAGCGACCCCTCCTTGGGTTTCCAAGGCGGTATCACTACAGAAGTAGATTGATCAACCTTCCTTCCAAGGAGTGGCTGGTGGGTTTGAACCTCCAGCCTTCTGGTTAGCAGCCACATGCCTTAGGCACTATGCCACCAGAGCTCCTTTTACCAGAACATATTTCACTAATTAAGTTAGTCCCTTCATTGCAATAACTTCATGTTGTTGTGAGCTGTCAACCAGGTGGGCCCCCAACTCATGGTAACCCCACTTACAGTGAAGTAAACTCCTGCCCAGTTCTGCATCATCACCATGATAAGTTGCAGATCAGACTATTATGGTCCATATGACTTTCACTGGTTGATTTTTAGATGTGTATCACTAGGTCTTTCTTCTTAGTCTGTTCAGCATCACAGCAACACTCAAGGTGCATTGGCCAGGAACATAACCCAGGTTTCCCTCATGAAGGGGAGAATTCTAACACTGAACATCACTGCCCTGTGAAATAACCCTGTAAGTCCTCAAATCCATATCTCTGAAAATAAGCCAGATGCCATCAAGCTAACTTCAAGTTATGGCAACCCCTTGTGTCAGAGTAGAACTGTGCTCGTGCTCCATAGGGTTTTCAATGGCTGATTTTTCACAAGTAGATCACTAGGAGTCTCTGACAATACACCTTGAGATATCCTACTACATGAAATAATCTCTAGGTACCACTAGCCGAACAGAAGTCCCTGAAAATGCAAAAAGTTTACCCTTTTCACTCAGCAATGGCACATACCAATCACACAAATACATTTTGGAAGTGGAAAAGCTAACTTTGGGGTTCTAGGTAATTCACTTAGCGAATTTGAGACTGGCTGCTATTATGCCATTCCATTGGGTTTTTAGACATTTAACCGGTGAAGTAGTCTGCATGTTTTCACCTTAAAATGAGGCCTACTAGAGTATATTACAAAGACAAAAGGACAACAGGGCCCTGTATTAGTTTTCCAAGCTATATTAAAAAAATTACCACAAACTTAACAGTTTAAAACAATACACATTTACTATCTCATGGTTTCTGCAGGTTAGGGGTCTGAACAGCTTAGCTGAGTCTTCTGAAGGACTTCAGCCAAGATGTTGAGCAGGGATAGGTTCCAATATGAAGGCAAAATTGGCAACAAATTTGCTTCCAAACTCACTTGAGTTATTAGCAGAATTCATTTATTTGCAGTTGTAACACTGAACATCACAGCTTCTTGCAGGCTATCCACTGGAGACTTCTCTCAGCTCTTAAAGACCACTCACAGTTCCTTGTCACATGGCCCCCTGTGGTAGTTAAGGTTGTATATCAACTTGGTTAGGCTGTGGTTTGAGTGGCTTGTCGGCTGGATGTAGTTATTCCCCGTAATGAGATTATAATCACCTCCATGGCAGAATCTGCTATACACAGACAGCTAAGTGGTTGAAGAGGATTTACCTTCAGGGTATGGCCTGCTTCTAGTATATATGGGGAAGGTTTGGGAAAGGTCTCTAGCTTTTCGGTACATTTTGGGCCATGCTGCCTGTTGACCTTGGAATTCTTCCTAGACTTGAACCAGTGGCCTGCCATGTTGCCTGACAATCTTGGGATTTTGCCATTTTACCTAGCAATCTTGGGTTTATCAACCTCAGAAGCCAGCAGCTACATGAGTTAAAAGACACCTCCAGCTCCAGTGTGCCTGGAACAAGAGGCAGAGCTGAAGTCCAAGCTTGATGGACCTTCACCCAGTCCCTGGAGCAGGCACTCTGAATTCAGACTTACAGCTTCCTAAACTATAAGAAAAAAAAAAAAATCATGTTTGTCAAAGCCATCCACTTGTGGTCTTTCTGGTATAGCAGCACTAAAGGACTAAATATTTGGTACCAAGAGAGTGGGGGTGCTGCTCTAATAGATACCTAAAATGTGGAAGCAGGAGTAGAGTGCATCCTTGGACCTGAGATCCCTGCATTGAGACAATGGCAGAGAGATGGTGACAGCAGAGCCGAGAGACTGACACTAAAGAAAGTGACAGGCTTGCCAGCCCATGGAGTGAGAAAATTGAATGCTTTAGGTAAAAAGCTTCCTGGTAGAGTGCCTTTGGGCACTAGTTGGTAGGGCTGAAGAGACAAGGAAGGTAGGAAACAGAGCTGCTTCAGTCTCAAAGCATAGTACCATGGCTTCTGGAGTTTCAAAGGCTGGAACCAACATAGCCTTCTAGGTTTCAAAGAGTCAGATCTTCATCAACTTGATTCTGGAGTGTAGAAATGTCATGCATGAGTACCAGTGGGATGGGGCCATATTCACTGCCCAAAAGTGAGGGAGCAGGACTGCCATGCCCAAGGGACAGAAGAAAGGGGACTGCCAGGCCAAGGGGGTGATGTTGCCACTCAGATGGACTAGGAGAATAGGGCCACCCAATGAAGGAGATCTATACAGGTGCCAAGTTGACAAGGGGTGGAATGTGATAGTTAAGGTTTGTGTAAAATTGGCTGGGCCATGGTTTTGAGTGGTGTGGAAGCTGGATGCAGTTCTTCTCTATGATGAGATTGTAATCACACCGTGGTGGAATCTGCAGTGAACAGCTAAGCAGTTGAAAAGGAGCTACCTTCAAGGGGGGTATGGCCTGCTTCTAGTATATATGGAGAAGATTTGGGAAAGGTGTCTAGCTTGTTGGCACATTTGAGGCCATGTTGCCTACCAATTTTTAGATTGTTCCTGGACTTGTGGCCTGCTGTATCACCTGCTGATCTTGGGATTTTGCCATTTTACCTGCTGATCTAGGGTTCATCATCCTCAGCAGCCAGCAGCTGCATGAGTTGGAAGAAGCCTCTAGCTCCAGCAGGTCTGGAACAAAAGGCAGAGCTGAATCCCAAGATTGAGGGGCATTCAACCAGCCCCTAGAGCTGGCACTCTGAATTCAGACTTCTAGCCTCCTGAGCTGTAAGAAAATAAATTCCTGTTTGTTAAATCCATCCATTTGTTGTATATCTGTTATAGCAGCACAAGAGAACTAAGACACCCTTCTCAGAATCCCTCCTATAACAAGGCAGATTGTATTTTTGAAGCCAACAAGGGAGAATGAGCAAATTTACTAGCAAGAAGTCTTATATAACATAGCATAAGCATGAATAATATCCCATAACATTTGCTATATACTATTGGTTATAAAAAATGTCACAGGTTCCACCTACACTCTTGGGAGAAATAATAGTTTCTAAGAGCATGACATCAGAATTTGGGATCATTAAAAGGTTATCTTAGAGTCTATCAACTGCAAGTCACAAGAATTTATATTTTGTAAAGCTCCTCAGTGATGTCAATGTTCAAGCATGCTTCAGAGCTATTATTATAAGATGAGTAGAGTGATGATATGATCCTATATCTAGAAAACCTAAGAGACTCAGTAAAAAATCTGCTGGAACTAATTGAGAGATTTAGCATAGTGGCAGGCTGCAAGAGCAACATACAAAAATCAGTTGGATTGCTCTACACCAGCAAAGAGACTGCTGAAAAAGAAATAAGGAAATCAATACCATTTACAATAGCTGACAAAAAAAAATAAATAAATAAAATACTTGGGAACAAATCTTATGAGGGACACAAAAGACCTGTACAAAGAAAACTATAAAAGAATTACTCCAAGAAACCATAAGAGATCTACATAAATGGAAGAACATACCATGCTTGTGGATAGAAAGATTGAACATTGTGAAAATGTCAATCTACCCAGAGCAATCAATACATTCAGTACAATTCCAATCCAGATATCATCAACATTTTTTAAGGATATGGAAAAACCAATCACTAACTTTATATGAAAAGGAAAGAGACCCAGGACAAACAAAGCACTGTTGAAGATGAAGAACAAAGTATGAGATCTCAACAGTCCTGGATCTCAAAACCTACTATACAGTCACAGTAGTTAAAACTGCCTCATATAGGTACAATGACAGACACATAGACCAGTGAATAGAACTGAGAACCCAGAAATAGATCCATCGACCTATGGTCTGCTGATCTTTGACAAAGGGCTGAAATCCATTAAATGGGGAGGAGATTGTCTGTTTGATAAATAGTGCTGGCAAAACTGGATATCCATTTGCAGAAAAATGAAACAAGATCTGTACCTCACACCACACACAAAAACTGAATTCAGATGGATCAAAGACTAAAATGTGAAACCTAAAATTGTAAAGTTCCTCAAGAAAAAACTCAGGAAAATTTAGATACCCTAATATATATCATGGGAGCTCTGGTAGCATAGTGGCTAAGGCACTTGACTGCTAACCAGAAGGCTGGAGGTTCAAACCCACCAGCCACTCCTCGGAAGGAAGGTTGGGCAATCCTACTTCCATAGTGATACTGCCTCGGAAACCCAAGGAGGAGTCGCTATGAGTCGGGTCCGACTTGACGGCACATAACAACAACAACAACAGCAATATATATCATAAATAGACTATCAAGCATAACCCAAATGCACAAACAGCAGAAGACAAACTAGATGAATAGGACCTTCTAAAAAATAAATTTCTATGTGCTTCCAAAGACCTCCAAAAGAGTCAAAAGAGAAACTACAGATTGGGAAAACATATTTGGCAATGACATATCTGACAAGGGACTTACCTCTAGAATTTATAGAAAACTCCAAACCTCAACAACAAAATGACAAATAATACAATTTAAAAATGGGCATAAGATATTAATAGATGCTACACCAAAGAGGATACTTAGGCAGCCAACAAACATATAAAGGAATGTTCACGATCATTAGCCATTTGTTGTTGTTGTTAGGTGTCGTCGAGTTGTTTCCGACTCATAGAGAACCCATGCGCAGCAGAACAAAACACTGCCCGATCCCACACCAGCTCCATGATCCCTGCTATATTTGAGCCCATCATCGCAGCCACCGTGTCAATCCATCTGGATGAAGGCCTTCCCCTCTTTCATCAACCCTCCATCTTACCAAGCATGACATTTTCCTCCAGGGAATGGTCCCTTCTGACAACATGACCAAAGTAGGTGAGACGAAGTCTGGCCATTTTCGCTTCCAAGGAGCATTTCGGGTGCCCTTCCTCCAGGACAGATCTTTTAGTTCTTTTAGCAGTCCATGGTACTTTCAGTATTCTTCACCAGCACCACAACTCAAAATCATCAAATCTTCTTCGGTCTTCCTTATTCATTGTCCAGCTCTCACATGCATATGAGGTGATTGGAAATATCATGGCTTGTGTCAGGTGCGCCTTAATCCTCAAGGAGACATCCTTGCTCCTCAGCACTTGAAATTGTTCCTTCGTGGTTGACCTTCCCAGTGATGCATGTCATCTAATGTCCTGACTGCTGCTTCCATTGGCATCGATTGTAGAACCAAGCAACGTGAATTCTTTGACAATCCCAATCTTCTCTTCTTTTATTGTGTTGCTGCTCATTGGTCCAGTTGTAAGGATTTTTGCTTTCTTTATACTGAGAAATAATCCATACTGCAGACTGTATTCTTCAACCTTTATCAGTAAGTGCCTCAAGTCATCCTCACTTTCAGCAAACAAAGTTGTATCTCAGGTACCTCAGGTTGTTAATGATTCTTCCTCCAATCCTGATGCCATGGTTTTTGGATTATTTGCTCAGCATATAGATTGAATAAGTATGCAGAAAGGATACAACCCTGACACACTCCCTTCTTGATTTTTAAACCATGTAGGGTGCCCTTGTTCCATTCAAACAACAGCCTCCTGGTCAATGTACAGGTTCCTCATGAGTACAATCAAGTGTCCGGGAATTCCCATTCTTCTCAATGTTATCCATAATTTGTCATGATCCACACAATCAAATGCCTTTGCATAGTCAATAAAA
>NW_006921744.1:4148085-4156445 GCF_000298275.1 Orycteropus afer afer | reverse complement strand
ATCCCGCTGGGTTTAAACACCAGTGGCTCAGCCTCAAAACTCACATCAACACATCACCATGGTAGGACAAACCAACAGACAAGTTTGTCTCCCTGTTGGAAACCTCTCCTACCACCCTTACCTGGGTCCCTGCAGCTGACTCCTCCTCTGTCCCAGTTCCTGGGCCTTTTCCTCCCCTTTCTCCTGCTCTCCTACCTGGATCCCTGCAGCTCACTCTTCTTCTGTCCAAGCCCCCAGCCCTATTTGTCTCTGCTGTCTGGTTCTCCCGCCCTGCTGTTTTGGGCATGCCTGGGTTCCCTCTCCTCACCTGGATCCCTGTGGCTCTCTCCCATCATTCCCAGTCTCCAGGGCTATTTGTCTCCACTCTCCAGTTCTCACTTATATTCTCCATCAGGGAGGTCTTTGATGGTGCAGGGGTTACTACTGCATTTGGCTGCTAGCCAAAAGGTTGGAAGTTCAAACCCACCAGCTTCTGTGGTGGTGGTGGAGGCTGGGATGCTGGCAGGCTGGCAAGTCCTATGTCTGTGGGTAGGTCTGGAGGATTCTCCCAACTCACGTGGTTGCAGTTGGAAAACTCAAATTGGCAGGTCAGAAGGCAACTTCTGTCTCAAGTCCAGGGGTGAGATGATGATGAACAAAATGCAGAACAGAAGCAAGGGAGACAAAGAACTTTCCCAGAACATTCTATATGTACCTCACGGAAGCTAAGGGTTGTGATTAGAGAGATGCAAATCAAAACAAAAATGAGGTACCATTTTGCCCCAGCACTAGTAGCAAAGTTCAACAAGACAGAAAATAACAAATGCTGGTGAGGATATGGAGAGATTGGGACTCTCATACTCTGCTAGTGGGACAGTCAAATGATCCAACCGCTGTGGAAAGCAGTTTGGGGATTACTCAAAAAACTGGAATTAGAAATACCATTGGACCCAGCCATTCCATTACTAGGTATATATCCTAAAGAAGTGAAAGCCAAGACAAGAACAGATATATGCACACTCGTGTTCAATACAGCACTATTTACAACAGCCAAAAGATGGAAACAACCTAGGTGCCCACTAACAGAAGAATGGATAATTGAACTAGGGTACATACACACAATGGAATACTATGCAACCCTAAAGAATAATGTAGAATCTGCAAATTGCCACATGGATGAACTTGGAGAACATTATGCTGAGTGAAATAAGTCAATCAAAGAAGGACAAATATTGTATTAGTCCATTATTGTAAAAAGTCAAAGAAAGGGTTATGTATGGAAGGAAATTTTCTTTGTTGGTTACCAGGAGTGGGAGGGGATGGGATGGAACACTGTTAGAGAGGTAGAGAAAAGTATTGATTGGATCAAGAGAAGAGAAATGTACCAAATGTGAGTGATCAACATGGTGGCATTGAGGAAGAGGAAGATATAGAGAGGTGCATGGGAGGTTCAGACAACAAAGATGAACCCTTTTGAACATAGGGTTCAAACACTGCATTTTCAGTGAAGAAAAACATTGATCTATGAGTGGATAGATGGGTGGACAGGCTGAACTATTAGGTATGGCTGTGTAGGGGAGAGTGTTCCCAAGATCATGTATAGCATTGGCAGTTGATGTTTCTACAAGTGTCTGGTAACATAGTCCATAAGGCATTTGACTGCTAACTGGAAGGCTGGCAGTTCAAAACTCCCCAGCCACTCCTCAGAAGAAAGGTTGGGCAATCTACTTCCATAGTGATACTGCATCGGAAACCCAAGGAGGGGTCACTATAAGTCAGATCTGACTTGATGGCAGTGAGTTGCATTGCATCATATTTTCTACAAGAATTCCCAGGTATATGGTAGAGCTGACAAGGCACAAAGTTATAGCCACTTCTTGGCCATAGCCAGCTACCCAGAGGGAGCAATAGTTGGATCTGTGAGCTCAGGACTATAGTCACAAGGGACATCAAGCTCAATTGGCATACTACCCAAGACATTGTTCCACGTCCTACTTTGGCAAGTAGCAACTGGGATCTTAAAAGCTTGCAAGCAGCCATGTGCATGCAACAATGGTTCTCTCCTCGTCCAGAACAAAGAAGAATAAAGAAAACCAGAGAAACATGGAAAAAAATAGTGCAAGATACTGGTACACCATGCAATCTTCAGACTAAATGACTATGCAACCAGAACTAGATGATATCTGGCTACCACTGTCAACCACTTGAAGGGGGATCTCTATAGGAGATCCTGGATAGAGTGGGAGAACAATATGGAATAAAACTCAAAATCATTAAAAAAAAAAGGGGGGGGGGGAGAGAGAGAGAGACCAGGTTTTCTGGTCTGATAGATCTTGATGGAACCACTGAGACTATGGCCCCTAGCTGCCCTTCAAGTCTGGAATTGAACCCACTCCTATGGCTTCCAGCCAAACAAAAGACAGGCATATCAGCTGAACATTTACATTAAGTAGATACACATTTTGGAGAGAAAAATCATGGGAGAATAGAAGGGCTGTTTATGCACAGGGAGGCAGCCTGGGGGGCAGGAATGTATGGAAGGGTAGGATACAGGGAAGAGATAACTATGCGGAAGAAGTGGGAGGGGAGTTGTTGCATTGTGGGAAATTGCAGTCAATGTCATGAGACAAAGTGTGTGTGTGCTGCTGTGACAGTGAATTTGCTCTGTAAACTTTCACCCAAATCACACACACACACACACACACACACACACAATAGATGTAGTAGAGGAGGCACAAACAAGGGAGATATTATTTTATTGCTGTGGTTTTCAACCTTGGTTGCACCTTAGAATCACTTATAAGGGATTTTAAAGTCCTATCCCAGACTGAACTCCAGAGGACTTCAATCAGAATATCTGGGAATAGAATCCAGACTTTTTTTAACATATACCTCAGGTGATTCTAAAGTACAACCAAGGCTGAGAATCATCATTTTATTGGCAAGGCCAGGAACTGGATTCAAGTAAATTTTAATGGGGGTGGGAAGCAATCCTTGGGGTAAGTTTTGAGAAACAAGTAGATGTTTTCTAGATGGAAGAGAGGAGTGGTGTGAGACAAGGCAAGAACTCTGTCATAATTTAATGGAGCTAGCATATTCAGAAAAAAAAGAATGAATTTGAGAAATATGTAGGAAGTAACACTGATAAGAATTTGTGTCAAATATGAAGTTAACAAAGAGAGAAGAATCTAAGATGATTCCTAGAGCTCTGGTTTGGACACCTGGAAGAACTGTTAATTGAGAAAGAGAATCAAGATGAGAAGCTAATTGGAAGATGGAACAAGGTAGAGAAAATGTTGAGTTCAGTTTGAAATATGTCAAGTTACACACATTTTTAAAGATGCTTTAAATTTACCTTGCACGGGGGTAGAATTTTTGCTGTCCATACAGGAGACCCAGACTCAATTCCTTGCCAACGCACCTCATGCAGGGCCACCACCGTTTCGTCAGTGGAGGCTTGTGTGTTGCTGTAGTGATGCACAGATTTCAGTGGAGCTTCCAGACTAAAATGGGTTAGAAAGAAAGACTTGGCAATCTACTGATAATCAGCCAATAAAAGCCCTATGGAGTACAATAGTTTAATCTATAATTGACAGTTTTGTACCTTGTGCATGGGATTGCTGTGTTAATCAGTGGCCAACACAAAGGCAGCTAATAACAGCAATGTCCCATTGGCTTGTTAAATCCATTTAAAATACACTGGGCATTGCAAGTATTTTTCCAATTAATTTATTCTTCTGTTCTCTTCTACTTTCTATAGCACTCAGATGCCCAGAAGAGGCCATGTACATGCCATAACTACCTGTAATTTCCTCCTCCACAAGGTCATACATTTTTTTCACTAGTGCCACAACACTTTGGATTACCCTTCCCACCACTAAATGTCAGTGACTATTTTACAATGCTAAATACTAAAATTTTAGTATGTGTTGATTTAGCAATTATTAAGGTGTTAAGGTTTTGACACCCATAAAAATTAATCTTTTTTAAAAAATCATTTTTAAAGTTTCCAACTTGAGTTCCATGGTGCCACCTTCTGGACCCAAGTAGCCTCCCACTGAAATGAAGAAAAAACAAAGAACCCCCAGAAGCCTTCAGAATTAGTCACCAGTCTTAAGGAAAAGTCAGCTCAAAACTATTCACCTTCAGGGTGGAAAATTTCACTCTAGGGCTGAAAACATAACTACTAAAGACACAATACTATCCCAAAGTAGGAAATTTAGACATACCTTAGACTTCCATAACAACAATGACATTCAAATGTAGATGAATTAATATTTCCAAAATTACAGAAGCTAAAGTTGTGTGCTATGTTATGAAGTTACTAATTATCTAACTGGCCAATCTCAACATTCATTGGTTTATCTAAATACTAATAAAAAGTCCGATTAATGTTAAAATTTGGAAGAATCGATGTATTTGTGAGTCACTTACTGGGCTGAGTTTGCCAGGAACAGCAGCATAATGATGGCAGACTAGGCAGATACACTACCCAGACACTCTGCAATAAAGACATGAAAAAAAATGAAATAAGGAAAACAGCTATGTATGGTAACTCTGGATCCAAGAGCTTTAAAGGAAATGATAAAGGAGTGTATCAAACACCAAAACATAATGTGAACAACAACAACAACAAAATCTGAACAAGGAAGTGTACACTGTGTAAACTGACAACCTGCACAGCATGGCAAATTTGAGTTATTGCAAGCAGCATTCTAATCAAAGAAGGTACCAGCTAACCATCTCCACTTGCCCAGGACTGCACCAGCATCCACATTGGTGACCAGACAACCAGAGAGTTGAGAGAAAACAATCCTTCCCAGCCATACCCACTGTGGTGGTTATGTTTGTGTGTCCACTTGGCTGGGCCTGGTTAAGTGGCTGGGCAGCTGGTGGTAGTTATTCCCCATGATGAGACTGCCAATCAACTCCATGGTGTGATCTACCACAAGCAGCTGAGTAGCTGCTTTGAGTATACGGTCTGCTTCCCATATAAAAGAAGTAGCTTTGGGAATGGTCTCTAGTTTATGGCATGCTTGGATTCTGCATGTAGCCCTGTCGCTCAGCAGCCTGCCATGCTCTGACAACCTGGAGACTTACAATGAACTTGAATTAATGGCCTGCCATGTGGTTTGGTAACATCAGGACTGTGCCTTTTTTACTTGGCAGCCTTGGGTTTGGCAGCCTCAGCAGCCAGAAGCTGTCTGAGTGAAGGAAAGGCTGTAGCTTCAGTGGTCTAGGAGCTGGAGGAAGAGCTGAAGACCAAGGTTGAGGGGCTTTCACTCAGCCCCTAGAGCTTGGCACTTTGAACTTGGACTTAAAGCCTCCAAATTGTAAGAGATTAAACTCCTGTTTGTTCAGCCATTCCATTTGTGGTATAGTCCTGTCAGAGTAGCACTAGGTAACTAGAGCACCCACCCACACCTGCTGCCCCACCCCATTCACTGGACAAATGCCAACCCACTCTTGCACTACTGGACCAACAACAGATGACAGCCAACACCCCCCCCCAGCCGTCCCACAGCGATCAGTGATCAGAGACTTGCACCTACACTCCCACTTGCTACCAAATCCACCCAGAGACAGGTGGCAGGTGGCATAGAGCTGCCAAACTAGCAACAAAACTAACTCACTTGCCCTGTTGTCCAGATACATTAAAACACAACAAAACAAAAAATCAGGGTGAAGCAAGCCAACACACAATCAACAAATTAATACAATAAGATAACAATATTTCAGAGACAACAGACAACTTCAAATTACACACACAAGGGACAAAGGGCTCAAACAAGTGACCAAAATACAGGTCCAGAAAATCTACTGGAGGAAGAAATGCCAGTGAAATTACCTGATATGGAATTAAAAAAGAATTATATTTTGGTACCTTCAGTGGGTTGAGAGAGTTCAAGGAGACCACAGACAAAATCAAGGGAAACAGATAAAACTCTAAAGGAATTTAAAAAGACAATATGAACCAAATTGACAAACTAAAGGAAAATTAGAAACCATACAAAACCAGCAAATAGAAACTCAGGAGATTAATACTAAAATTTCAGAAATAGGTGACTGATTGGAACGACAAAGGAGTAGAATTGAATCAATGGAACACAGAATTAACAAGATTGAAGACAATTCTCTCAACATTAATCTGTTAGAGGAACAATCAGAAAAAAAAAAAAAGAATAAAAATAAATGAAGAAAAGCTAAGAATCATTTGGGAAACCATCAAGAGGAATAACTTACATGTAATCAGAAATCCAAAATAAGAAGAAACAGAAAGAAAAAAAAAAAAAAAAAGCACAGAGAAAATTGTTGAAGATTTGTAGGAAGAAAATTTCCCTAATATCATGAAAGATGAGAAGATATGCATTCAAGAAGTTCAACAAACACCAATAGAATAGACCTCCCAAAAATCACTAAGACATATCATAATCTAATTTCCCAAACTGAAGACAAAGAAATAATCCTGGAAGCAGTTCATGGAAAATGAAGTTACCTACAAAAGAGAACCAATTAGACTAAGCTCTGATTTCTCAGCAGAAACTATGCAAGCAAGAAGGCAATGGAAAAACATATGTATATAACAATGAAAGAAAAGAATTACCAAGCAAGAATTATATATCCAGCAAAACTGTCTCTCAAATATGATAGTGAAATTAGGACATACCCAGGAAAAAAGAAATAAGGAAATTTTCAAAAATCAGACCAACCTTGCAGAGAGATTGGAACTCTCATACACTGCTGAAGGGATTGCAAAAAGGTACAACCATGGTGGAAAATGTTATGGCATTTCCTTAAAAAACTGAAAGTAAAAATACCATTTGATCCAGCAATTCCATTACTAGGAATATATTCTACACAGGTGAGAGACTGGACACGAACAGACATATGCACACCCATGTTCATCACAACACAATTCGTTATAGCAAAGAGATGGAAATAACCTAAATGCCCATCAACAGATAAATGGATAACCAAACTACGGTACATTCACACAATAGAATACTACACAACATTAAAGAATAATGAAGAATACACAAATTATCTCACAATGTAAATGAATTTGGAGGACATTATGCTGACAGAAATAAGTCAATCACAGAAGGATAAATATTGTATGAGCCCATTATTGTAAAAAGTCAAGGAAACATTTACTCAGGGAAGGAAATTCATTTTGTTAATTACCAGAGGCAGGAGTGAATGAGAGGGAAATTATCAGACTAGTTGGGGGTCACAAGTCAATTTGGGTGAGGGTAAGCAAAGTATGGAAATAGTCTGCAACTGCATGATGACTGGGGAAAGGAAGGACACTGAAATGTACACAAAAGATATAGACAATAGAAGCAAATACAATTTCATGCACAATATTAAATTACCACTAGCACTAAACACCAGGCTATGGATAGATAAATGCATAGACAGGTGAGAAGATCAGGTGGGGGTAGGCGAACAGGTATATACCTTAGACCAAGGACAGATTTGACTAAAGATAATCTTATAGACACCGTTGTGCTAAAAAATAGCCAATTACATTACAGAAGTAACAGAAAGCAGAGTTGGAGTAAATTATCAGAGACAGCCAAAACCTTGAAAGAGAGAATCACTAGGCCAGGGGCTTAGGACCATAGTCTCAGGGGACATCATGCTCAATTGGCACAACATAAAAATCTTGTTCCACAACCTACTTTGGTGAGTAGCAACTAGGGTCTTAAAAGCTTTCAAACAGTCATCCATGATGCTTGGTCTCCTGTCATCTGGAGCAAGGAAGAGTGAAGAAAATCAAAGGCATCTGGAAACAAGGATAAGATGGACCATGAGAACCTCAGCCTTCATAACCCCCAGACTAGAAGAACCACATGGTGCCTGGGTACCAATGCTAACCACTTGGAAATGGATCAAAACTGGAGATCCTGGATAGAGTGGGAGGAAAAATGTGGGGAAAAAATTCAAAAACACAAAAATGACCAGAATTACTGGTCAGATAGAGACTGGTAGAACCCCGAGACCCCAGGTTACCCTTTGGGCCCAGAAATGGACTCACTTCCATGGATTGGCTATCAGTCCAACAGTAGAAAGACCTACATGTAGAATATCGACCCCAGGGCAATGCACTCGCTTACTCTAGGAGATGTACCCCTTAGATTAATCAGCCATGAGATACCAGAGGGACAACATTCACATAGAGAGAAAGATGGACAGACAGAAGTGCATAAAGACACAGGGAGGGGGTAGTCACAGGGAGGGGAGTGCAGGAGAGTTTTTATGACTAGCAGTGATAATTGGGGCCATGAAATCAAATGTGCATGAACTGTTGAATGTAAATCAAATTTGCTTTATAAATTTGTACCCAAAGCATAATTTAAAAAATGATTATAAATATT
>NW_006921744.1:4144648-4147449 GCF_000298275.1 Orycteropus afer afer | reverse complement strand
TAAGGGAATTTGTTAAAACCTGACCAAGCTTACAAGAGATACTAAAGGGAGTCCTTTGAAAAGAGCACTCATAATAGCAAACAGCAATTGATCATTAATACACATGACAACATAACCCAGAAACCAACCCAGTTATGGAACTGTCCAAAGTAAGTTAAGCTTACAAGATGGTAAATAGGGAACCAGAGACATCAAGTGGCAAATTAGAACAACTACAAACTAAAAAGAGGGAAAAATAGTGCAGTTAAAGAACTTCTAAATAGTGAGGAAGTCAAAACAGTAGCAAGACAGAATAGATTGTTCTAAACTTGGGGAGAAAATTATAAATCAAAGGATAACCTCAAAGAATAATGATAATCCTTCACAAAAAAATAATAAACAGGACAAGCACAAATATTTAGCAAATACTAAAACAAAAGCAACAAAGGAAATGATAACACAATTCATAAACAAAATGAGCTCAGCACAGAAACAAAGAAATATGGAACAAAGAAACTAAGAACAAAAGGAAAAAACAGATAACAAAATAACAGCAACAAATTCATACTTGTCAATAATTACACTGAATATTAATGAATTAAATGCACCACTCAAGAGGCAGAGAGTTGCAGACTGGATAAGAAAACATAACCCATCAATTTGCTGTTTACAAGAGACCCAGGTTAGAGAGAAAGACAAAAACAGACTAAAAATCAAAGGTTGGAAAAAGATATATCAAGCTAATGGCAATCAAAAAAAAGAGCAGGAACAGCAATATTAATTTCTGATTAAGCTGACTTTATGACAAAAACCATCATAAGAGACAAGGAAGGACATTATATAATGATTAAAGGATCAATCGAACAAGAAGATATAACCATAATAAATATCTATGGACCCAATGAAAAAGCCCCAAAATACATAAATCAGACTTTAACAGAATTGAAAAGACAAATAGATAATTCCACAGTTATAGTTTGAACTCATTCAAACTCACTGCCTCAAGTCAGATCCAACTCATAGTGACCTCTCCTTGGGTTTCTGAGGCAGTGTAGCTAGGAAAGTAGACTGCCCAATCTTCCTTCAAAGGAGTGACTAATGGATTTGAAGTGCGAGCATTCTGGTTAGCAGTCAAGTGCCTTAGGCACTACATCACAGTTGTTGTTGTCGTTGTTGTTGTTATGTGCCATTGAGTCAGCCCCAACTTATAGCCACCCCTTCTTGGGTTTCCGAGGAGGTATCACTACAGAAGTAGATTACCCAACCTTCCTTCCAAAGAGTGGCTGGTGGGTTTGAACCAACAGCCTTCTGGTTAGCAGTCAAATGCTTTAGGCACTATGCTACCAGAGCTCCTAGTAGGAGATGTAATGCACCACTTTCAATGAAAGATAGAACCACTGAAAAGAAACTCAACAAAGACACAGAAGAGCTAAACAATACAATCCACCAACCTGACCTTATAAACATCTACAGAGCACTTCACCCAACGACAGCATGATAAACATTCTTTTTCAGTGTACATGGAACATTCTCCATGATAGACTATACCTTAGGCCATAAAGCAAGCCTTAATAAATTTAAAAATCTTGAAATACTGCAAACTATCTTCTCAGATCACAATGCTATAAAATTAGAAGTCAACAATAGAAAGATCAATGGAAAAAAGAGCAAACTCATGGAAACTAAATAACACCATCCTTGAAAATGACTGGGAAATAGAAAAAACAAAATGAAATTAAAAAATTCCTTGAGTCAAAGGAGAATGAAAACAAAACATTCCTAAATCTTGGGGACACAGCAAAAGCAGTGATCAGAGGCCAATTGATAGCAATAAATGCACATATCAAAAAAGAAGAAAGAGCCAAAATCAACACCTTAACTGGACATCTTCAGCAATTAGGAAAAAAAAAAAAAAAGCAAGAAAAATCTTACAGTCACCAGAAGAAAAGATATAACAAAGATTTGAGCAGAAATAAATGAAACAGAAAATACAAGGACAGTAGAAAAATATCAGCAAGAGTAGAAGTTGGTTCTTTGAAAAGATTAATAAAATTGACAAACCACTGACAAATTTAACAAAGGAAAAGAAGGAGAGAACACAAATAACACAAATCAGAAAGGAAAAGGGTGACATCGCAACAGAACCAACTGAAATAAAAAGGATAATATTAGGATACTATGAAGAATTGTACTTTAACAAATTTGAAAATCTGGAAGAAATGGACAGATTTCAAGAAACACACCACTTACCTAAATGAACACAGACTAATGTGGAAGAGTTGAACATATCCATAACAAAAGAAGAAATTGAACAGGTTATTAAAAAAATTACCAACAAAACAAGGTTCTGGTCCAGAAGGTTTAACCAAAAAATTCTACCAAACATTCAGAGAACTGACCCCAATCCTACTGAAACTATTCCGCAACACAGAAAAGGAAGGGATTTCCTAAATTCATTTTATTAAACAAGAATAACCTTCACACCAAAACCAGGCAAAGACATCACTCCAAAGGAAAACTACAGACCAATATCTCTCATGAATATAGAAGCAACAAATCTTCAACACAATCCTAGCCAATAGACTCCAACAACATATCAAAAAAAATCATACATTGTGACCAAGTGGGGTTCATATCAAGTATGCAAGGATGGTTCAATATTAGAAAAACAATCAACATCATCCAATGAATACATAAAACAAAGGAAAAGAACACTATGATCGTATCAATCGATGCAGAAATGGCATTTGATAAGATCCAACACACTTTCCTGATCAAAACTATCAGCAAAATTGGAACAGAAGGGAAATTCCTCAAAATAA
>NW_006921744.1:4132631-4137033 GCF_000298275.1 Orycteropus afer afer | reverse complement strand
GGGCTTGGGACCATAGTTGCAGGGGACATCAAGCTCAATTGGCATAACATACTATACCAAACATTGTTCCACCTCCTACTTTAGTGAGTAGTGACTGGGATTTTACAAGCTAGCAAGCTGCCATCTAGATGCAATGATGGGTCTCTCCTCGGCCAGAGCAAAGAAGAATGAAGAAAACCAAAATTCATGGAAACAATTAGTCCTAGCAACTGGTACACAATCCAATCTGCAGCCTATACTACTGTAAGACCAGATGAACTAGATGGTGCCCAGCTACCACTGTCATCCACTTGGAAGGGGATCTGTGTAGGAGATCCTGGGTAGAGAGGGAGAACAATGTGGAACAAAACTCAAAATCATTTGGAGAAAAAAAAAGTGGGGACCAGGTTTGCTGGTCTGATAGACCCTGGTGGAACCACTGAGACTATGGCCCCTAGCTGCCCTTCAGGTCTGGAATTGAACCCACACCCATGGTTTCCAGCCAAACAAAAGACAGACATATGAGTTGAACATTTACCTGAGGTAGATACACTCCTTGGAGAGAACAAGCATGGAAGAAAGAAGGGCTGATTATGTACAGGGAGACAGCTCAGGGGGCAGGATTGCATGGATGGGTGGAGACTGGGAAGAGGTAACTATGGGGAGGGAGTAGGAGGGGAGCTGTTGCACTGTGGTAAACTGTGGTCAATATCATGAGACAAAGTTTATGTGAACTGCTGTATGAAAAGTGAATTTGCTCTGTAAATTTTCATCCAAATCACAAAAAACTCTTTTAAAAAAAAATGCTACAGGGAGTCTTCCATACAGAGAGTCAACAACGGCATCCAACAAGCAGATATTAAGATATATGACAATATCACCTGAAAATCAGCCCAAATATAGAAGTAGCAAAGATAAAACAAACCTACAAGACTAAAAATAGGGAATCAGAATGTTAGTTTGTACAACTGTCAATTAGTACCAATTATCAATTGTACATAGCAAAAAGAGGGCATAAATTATGTAGTTGCAGAACTTCCAGATGGAAAGGAAGTCAAGATTATATAAAGATAGAATGAAGTATTTTAAACTAGGGAAGATAATAATAAATGGCAGAGTGACCTCAAAGAAAATTAATATGCTTTATCACAAAAATAAAAAAGAAGAAAATCATAAAGTCTCAGTAAACACTAAAACAATAGCAATAAAGGAAATTATTTTAAAAATCCATAAATAAATTGAACTCAGCACATAAAAATATATTACACAAAGAAACTATCAACACCACAAAAAAAAAAAAAAAAAGTCCACAGTAAATAGCAGCGGTAAATTCATACCTATTGATAATCATGCTGAATGTAAAGGCATTAAAGAGAGAGAGTAGCAGAATGTATAAGGAAACATGATCCATCAATATGTTATCTACAGGAGACACACCATAAATGCAAAGCCAAAAATTAGCTAAAAATCAAAGGATGGAAAAAAATATATCAAGCAAATGACAATCAAAAAAAGAGCATAAGTGACTACATTAATTTCTGGTAAAATAGACTTTAAGGCAAAAACCAACAAAAGAGACAAGGAAGAACATCATGTAATGAATAAGGAATCAATTGAACAAGAGGATATGACTGTAAGAAATATCTACATACCCAATGAAAGAGCCCCAAAATACATAAATCAAACTTTAATAGAAGTGAAGAGATAGACAACTCCACAATAACAGTAGGAGATTTTAATACACTAACTTTGATGAAGGACAAAACAAGTAAAAATAAACTCAACAAAGCTGAGAAACAAGAGATCTAAACAACACAATCACCCACTAAGCCTGGACACTCCATCCAACAACAGCACAATATACATTCCAGTGCATATGGAACTTGCTCAAGAATAGACTATATGTTAGACCACAAAGCAAGCCTTAATAAATTTTTAAAAAACATTGAAAAATTACAAAGCATTGTCTCAGATCACAAGGCTAAAAAGGTAGAAATCAACAACCAGAATATCAAGGAAAAAAAATTAAATACATGGAAACTGAATAACAACTTGCTTAAAAACTATTGGGTAATAGAAGAAATTTTAAAAAATTCCTTGAATATCATGAGAATGAAAACACAACATCCCACAATCTTTGGGACACAGCAAAAGCAATTCTCAGAGACAATTTATAACAATAAACACACATATCAAAAGGAAGAAAGAATCAAAATCAATACCTTAACCAAACATCTCCAACAATTGAGGAGGGGGCAGTCTATATGCACCAGAATAAAGGATATAAAAAAAGATTAAAAGAGAAATAAATGAAAGAGAAAACAATAGAAAGAATCAAGAAGAGTAGAAGTTGGTTCTTTGGAATGATGAATAAAACGGACAAACCACTGGTAAATTTAGCAAAGGAATAGAAGGAGAAGATATAAATAAAAAGAATAAGAAAAGAAATATGTTATATCACAAAGGAACCTACTGGGATAAAAAGGATAGTAACTATGAAGAGTTGTACTCCAACAAATTTGAAAGCCTAGAAGAAATGTACCAATTTCTAGAAACACACTACCTACAGAAACTAACACAATTTGAGGCAGAATATTGAAACAGACCCATCAAAATAGAAGAAATTGAATAAGCCATTAAAAAACTCCCAACCTAAAAACACCTGGCCCAAACAGCTTCACTGGCAAATTCTACCAAACATTCAGAAAAGAGTCCACACAAAAATTATTCAAAATATTCTAGAATATAGAAAAAGATGGAATACTTCTGAACTCATTCTATGAAGCAAGCATAACTTCAATACCAAATCCAAGCAAAGACATCACTGAAAAAGAGTATCCCAGAACAGTATCCCTCATGAGCACTGACAAAAAATTCTTAAAATTCTAGGCAATAGAATATAACAACATTTCAAAACAATAATACATCATGACCAAGTGAAATTCATACCAAGTATACAAGGATGACTCAACATTAGAAAAACAATTAATGTAATCTACCTCATACATAAAACAAAGAGGAAAAAATAAATGCACGACCATATCAATCAATGCAAAAAAAGGCATGTAAAAATCCAATACCCATTCTTGATGAAAAAAAACATTCAGCAAAATAGGAATAGATGGGAAATTCCTTAACATAATTAAGGCCATATACACAAAACAAATAGCAAACATTATTCTCAGTGGAAACAAGCTGAAAACATTCCCCCTGCAAATGGGAACCAGACAAGGATGCCCTTTATTCCCACTCCTATTCAATATTTTATTGAAAGTCTTAGCCTTAGCAATAAGGCAAAAAAGGCAAATAAAAGGCATCCAAATTGTCAAAGAAGAAGTAAAACTATCTCTCTTTTCAGATGATATGATCTTACACACAAAATATCCTAAAGACTCAACAAGAAAACTAGTAGAACTAATAGAAGGATTCAGCAAAGTGGCAGAGTATAAAATCAACATACAAAAATAAGCTGGATTCCTCTAAGTTAATAAAGAGAGCTCTGACTAGGAAATCAGGAAAACACCATTTGCAATAGCCACCCAAAAGATGAAGTACTTAGGAATAAATCTAACCAAAGACACGAAAGACCTATACAAAAAAAAAAATTACAAAATTCTACTAAAAGAAACCAACAGGGAATTACAAAAATGGAAGAATATATTAAGCACATGAATAAGAAGACTTAACACTTTGAAAATGACAATGCTACCGAAAGCACTCTACAGATACAATGCAATCATGATCCAGATTTCATCTATTTTATAGAGAGGTGGAAAAATTAATTAACAATCTTGCTGGGAAAAGAAAGAGACCCCAGATAAGCAAAGCACTGTTAAAGAAGAAAAACAAAGTAGAAAGCTTCATATTCCCCTATTACAACTACACAGCCACAGCAGTCAACATAGCCTGGTATTGGTACAGTCACAGACATCTAGAACAGTGGAATGGAATTTAGAATCCAGATATGTTCCCTGACTTCCACCAAGATGGAGGAATAGACAAACAAGCTACACAGACCCTCTCCAACAAATAAAAAAGAAACCAATTGACGGAGATAGAGAAGATAATCCTGGAGCCCTGAGCTTTGAAAGGAAGTACACAGAAGTGGATTAGGCACCAACTACTGGAAAAACTTGAACGGAAACAGTGAGTACAGAGACAGTTGGAGCAGTGGACTGTCAGCTACTCTGACAGAACCAACAGCCTAAATATTTCCAACTGGTGTTGCGACCTGAGAATTGACCTAAAGATCAACCCTGGTTGCCAAGGGCTGCAGGATGACTGTGCTGGTGGCAAGAAGGGAGACAACCTGAGCTATGGACTTTCCACTGTCTAAAGGGTGAAGCCATTTTGATTGTTTACAAGCAGCAGCCATTTTGGATATTTAAAGTGACTAAGGGTGCAGCTTTTTTTTTTTTTTTTT
>NW_006921744.1:4126536-4129119 GCF_000298275.1 Orycteropus afer afer | reverse complement strand
TTGGTAGCTATTGAGAATGGTATTGATTTCCTTATTTCTTTTTCAGCAATCTCTTTGCTGGTGTAGAGGAATCCAACTGATTTTTGGATGTTAATCTAATATCCAGGTGCAGCCATTTTGAATGTTTATAAGTGGTAGCCATTTTGGATTCCAGGGACCTAAGAATAAGCTCTGTTTTCCAAGGACAGCAGGGACATACAGGAGGCTGACAACAAAAAAGGAGACAGGTGGTGAGTGTATAAGTGCTGCCAACTAGCAAATAGAGGAGCACAGTACCCTGCTTACTTAGATAAAATCCAAAGAAAATAAAATCATGGGCAAGTCACTTCAACATACAGTCACCAATTAAATATAAACACAAAAGCATCATAATGCCTCGGAGACAACAGAGCATCACAGTGTACACAAAGAAGCAAGATAAAGCAGGAGAAACAAGGGATACAGACCCAAAACACATCCCTGAGGAAGAGACAGCCTTGGAACTCCCTGATAATGAATTCAAAAGAATGATATTTAGGTATCTTCAACAAGTTGAGAGATGGATCAAGGAAAACACTGACAAAATGGAGGAAAACACAGAGAAAACCCTAGAACAATTTCGAAAGACAATACAAGAACAAAATTGCAAAATGAAAACTTAGAAATGATACAAAACCTACAAATAGAAATCCAGAAGATTAATACTAAATTTTCAGAAATAGATAAAACATTAAATGGGCAAAGGAGTAGAATTGAATCAATGGAAGACAGAATTAGTGAGACTGAAGGCAAATATCTCAATACTTCTTTAGAAAGCAATCAATCAGAAAAAAGATCAAAACAAAATGAAGAAAGTCTAAGGTTCATGTGGGATATAATCAAAAGGAATAATCTATGTATAAGCAGAATTCCAGAACAGGAAGAGACAAATAAAACCACAGAGAACGTTGTCAAAGATTTGTTGGAAGAGAATTTTCCTGGTATGATGAAAGATGAGAATATATCCTTTCAAGAAGTCCAACAAACCCCAAACAGGATAGACCCCAAAAGAAAATCATCAAGATATATCATAATCAAACTCACCAAAATCAAAGACAAAGAAAGAACCCTGAAAGCAACATGGGAAAAATTAAAAGTTACCTACAAGGACAACCAATAAAACTAAGCTCAGATTTCTCAGCAGAAACCATGCAGGTGAGAAGACAATGGGATGGTATATATATAAAACCCTGAAAGAGAAAAATTTCCAACCAAGAATTATTTACCCAGCAAAATTGTCCCTCAAACATTATGGTGAAATTAGGACATTTCCAGATAAGCAGAAATTAAGGGAATTACAAGAGATGTTAAAGGGAGTCCTTTGGACAGAGAAGCAAAATAGCCAACAACAACTGACCATTAACACATGATGACAAAATCCAGAAACCAATCCAGTTATGGAAGTATCCAAAGTAAATAAGCCTACAAGATTGTAAACAGGGAACCAGAGACATCAGTTGACAAATTGACAAATGATGACAACTACAAACCAAAAAGAAGGAAAAAATTGTGTAGTTATAGAACTTCTAAATGGTAGGGAAGTCAAGACAACTACAAGATAAATGGACTGTTCTAAACTTAAGAAGAAAAGTACAAATCACAGGATAAACTCAAAGAAAAATGATAAACCTTCACATCAAAATAAAAAAAAGGAGCAGCACAGATAACTAGCAAATATTAAAACAATAGCAATGAAGGAACACAATTCAGAAACAAAATGAGCTCAGCACAGAACATTATATGGAACAAAGAAATCAACACCATGAAAAAGCACATAACAAAAATGACAGCAACAAATTCATACTTGTCAATAATTACATATCTGGCAAGGGACTTATCTCTAAGATTTATAGAAAACTCCAATGTCTTAACAACAAAGGAATTAACAATCCAATTGAGAAATGGGCAGAAGACATGAATAGACAATTCACCAAGGAGGATATTCAGGTAGCCAGCAAATACATGAAGAGATGCTCACAATGATTGGTCATCAGAGAGATGCAAATCAAAACAACAATGAGATACCATGTCACCGCAGCAGTGATGGCAAGATTCAACAAGACAGAAAATAACAAATGCTGGTGGGGATGTGGAGAGATTGGGACTCTCATACACTGCAGGTGGGACTGTGAAGTGATACAACCACTGTGGAAAGCAGTATGGCAATTCCTTAGAAAGCTGGAATCGGGATACTATTTGATCCAGCAATCCCATTACTAGGTATGTATCATAGAGAAATGAGATCCAGGACAGGAAGATATATATATGCACACCTATGTTCATTGCAGCACTATTTACAATAGCAAAAAGAAGGAAAAAACCTATGTGCCCATCAATGGAAGAGTGGGTGACCAAACTATGGTACATACACACAACGGAATACAATGCAACACTAAAGAATAATATAGAATCTGCAAAGCACTGCATAACATGGATGAACTTGGAGGACATTACACTGAGTGAAATAAGTCAATCACAGAAGGACAAATATAGTATTACTTTGTTGTTGTGGAGGGTCAAGGAAAGGTTTATATATGGAGGGAAACTTTCTTTGTTGGTTGCCAG
>NW_006921744.1:4122590-4126426 GCF_000298275.1 Orycteropus afer afer | reverse complement strand
TTGAACCGCCAGCCGTCTGGTTAGCAGGCAAGTGTCTTAGCCACTGTGCTACCAGAGCTCCCTACATAACTTATATTTCAATAAAATGCATTAAAAAATAATTGAAAACCCAGAAGTAAAGCCATACACCTATGGACAACTGATCTTTGACAAAGGGCAGAAACCCATTAAATGGGAAAGAGATAGTGTTTTTAAGAAATGGTGCTGGTAAAACTGGGCTATCCATTTGTAGGAAAATCAGACAAGATCTGTATCTCATACCATATACAAAAACTAACTCAAGCTGGATCAAAGACCTAAATGTAAATCCTAAAATGATAAAGATAATCAAAGAAAAAATAAGGACAAACTTAGGGACCCTAATACATGGCATAGATACACTATCAAACATACCTAAAAATGAACAAAAATACTAAACAAACTAGATGACTGGGACGTCCTAAAAATTAAACATTTGTGCTTCAAAAGAATTCACCAAAAGAGAACATACAGACTGGGGGGAAATATTTGGCTAAGAGATATCAGACAGAGAACTAATAACGAAAACTAATAGAAAACATCGTCACCTCGAAAACAAAAAGACAAATAATCCAATTAAAAAATGGGCAAAGAACATGAACAGACTCTTCACCAAAGAAGACATTCAGGCACATTTAAAAAAATGCTAATGATCATTAGCAATTACAGAGATGCAAATCAAACCACAATTAGATATTATCTCACACCAGCATTGATAGCAAAATTCATAAGAAAAGAAAACAAAAAATGCTGATGAGATTGTGGAAAGACTGGGACCCTCATACTCTGCTGGTGGGACTATAAAATGGCATAACCACTGTGAAAAGCACTGTAGTCTTTCTTTAAGAAGCAATCCCACTACTAGGTATATATCCTAGAGAAATAAGAAATAAGACATGAACAGATATATGCACACTCATATTTGTCATAGCATTATTCACATTAACAAAAAGATACAAACAAAATAAGTGACCATCAACAGATGAACTATGATACATACATACAGTGGAATATCATACAAAGATAAAGAATAATGATGAATCTGCAAAACATCTCATAACATGGGTGAACCTAGAGGACATTATGCTGAGTAAAGTTAGTCAATCACAAAAAGACAACTATTTTATGAGACCACTACTGTAAAAAGTTTTTTTTAAAAAGATACACACACAAAGAATCATTCTTTGATATTTACCAGTGGTGGGAGGGGAAGAAAGGGTAAATCACTAACTAGAGAGTAGCTATATATTAACGGGTGAAGAAGAAGAAAATATGCAATAAAGGGGAGGTCAGAACAATATGATCAAGGCAGTGGAAGACACAGGGAGGGACACAAGAGTTAGAGACAACAAAGGTGAATATTATCACATACACAATCCTGCAATAATAGTGTTGTAGTTGTTGTTGTTGTTAGCTGCCATCGAGTCATCTCTGACTCATAACAACCCTGTGTACAACAGAATGAAACAATGCACAGTCCTGCACCAGCCCCACAATCCCTGCTATGCCTAAGTCCATCTTTGCAGCCATTGTATCAATCCATCTCATTGAGGACTTTTACCTCTTCCATTGACACTCTACTTTACCATGCATGATATCTTTCTCCAGGAAATGGTCCCTTCTGACAAAATGGCAAAAGTAGGTGAGACGAAGTCTGGCCATTCTCACTTCCAAGGAGCATTCTGACTGCACTTCTTCCAGGACAGATTTGTTTGTTCTTCTAGCACTCCATGGTACTTTCAGTATTCTTTGCCAACACCACAACTCAAAAGCATCAACTTTTCTTCAGTCCAGCTCTCACGTGTATATAAGGCAATTGAAAATACCATGGCTTGTGTCAAGTCCACCTTAATCTGCAAGGAGACATCTTTGCTCTTCAGCACTTGAAAGAGGTCTTTTGCAGCAGATTTGTCCAATGCTATATGTCATCTGTTATTTTGACTGATGCTTCTGTTGGTGTTGATTGTAGAACCAAGTAATATGAAGTCTTTGACAACTTCAATCTTTTCTCCCTTTATTGTGATGCTGCTTATAGGTCCAGTTGTGAGGATTTTTGTTTTATTTATATTGAGATTTAACCAACACTGCAGACTGTATTCTTCAATCTTCATCAGTAAGTGCTTCAAGTCATCTTCAATTTTAGCAAGCAAAGTTGTGTCATCTTCATATTGCAGGTTGTTAATGAGCCTTCCTCCAGTCCTGATGCCATGATCTTCTTTATATACTCCAGCTTCTCAGATGTTCAAAACATCACCCATGAAGAAAGCAAAAGTCATTAAAAAGACAAGAAAAGAAGACAAAACCAAAATAGATGTCAGAAGAAACTCTGAAACTGGCCCTTCAGTGGAGAATAGCTAAAGCAAATGGAAGAAATGACAAGATAAAAGAGCTGAACAGAAGATTTCAAAGAGCAGCTCGAGCAGATAAAGCCAATTAGAATAACGAAATGTGTGCAAAGACCTGGAGTTAGAAAACAAAATGGGAAGAACATTCTTGGCATTTCTTAAGCTGAAAGAACTGAGAAAAAAAATTTAAGCCTCGAGTTGCAATATTGAAATATTCTATGGGCAAAATATTGAATGATGCAGGAAGCATCAAAAGAAGATGGAAGGAACACACAGAGACACTGTACCAAAAAGAATTGGTCAATCTTCATCCTTTTCAAGAAGTGACATATGATCAAGAACCAATGGTACTGAATGAAGAAGTCAAAGCTGCACTAGAGGAATTGGTGAAGAACAAGCCTCCAGGAATTAATGGAATACCCACTGAGGTGTTTCAACAAACAGATGCTCCGCTGGAGGCACTCACTCGGTTATGCCAAGAAATTTGGAAGACAGCTACCTGGCCAAACTGACTCAAAGAGACCCATATTGGTACCCATTCCAAAGAAAGGTGATACCACAGAATGTGGAAATTATCAAACAATATCATTAATATCGCATGCAAGTAAAATCTTACTGAAGATAATTCAAAAACGGTTGCAGCAGTATATTGACAGAGAACTTCCAGAGGTGCAAGCTGGATTCAGAAGAGGATGTGGAACAAGGGATATAATAGCTGTTGTCAGATGGATCTTGGCTCAAAGCAAAGAATACCAGGAAGATGTTTACTTGTGTTTTATTGACTATGCAAAAACATTTGATTGTGTGGATCATAACAAATTGTGGGTAACATTAAGAAGAATGGGAATTCCAGAACCCTTAATTGTACTCATGAGGAATCTGGACATAGACCAGCAGGCTACCGTTTGAACAGAACAAGAGGACACTGCATGGTTTAAAATCAAGAAGGGAGTGTGTCAGCGTTTTATCCTTTCACCAAACTTATTCAATCTATATGCTGAGCAAATAATCCAAGAATCTGGACTATATGAAGAACGTGGCATGAAGATTGGAGGAAGAATCATTAACAACCTGCAATATGCTAGCAATATAACTTTGCTTGCTAAAAGTGAGGATGACTTGAAGCACTTATTGATGAAGATTGAAGAATACAGTCTGCAGTATGGATTAAATCTCAATATAAAGAAAATAAAAATCCTCACAACTGGACCTATAAGCAACATCACAGTAAATGGAGAAAAGATTGAAGTTGTCAAAGACTTCACATTGCTTGGTTCTACAATTGATGCCAATGGAAGCAGCAGTCAGGACATCAGAAGACATGTCACATGGGGCAAATTGGCAGCAAAAGACCTCTTTCAAGTGCTGAAGAGCAAAGATGTGTCCTTGAGGACTGAAGTGTGCCTGACACAAGCCATGATATTTTCAATCACCTCGTATGCATGTGAGAGCTGGACAGTGAATAAGGAAGAT
>NW_006921744.1:4104276-4121140 GCF_000298275.1 Orycteropus afer afer | reverse complement strand
AAAAAAAAAAAATTGAAAAAAAAAAAAATCAGCCATTGAAAACTCCAAAGAGCACAATTCTACCCTGACACACATGAGGTTGCCATGAGATTAGATAGATAGATGGATGGGTAGGTAGGTAGGTTGATAGATTACGTAGATATAAGTAGATGATGATGATAGAAAGAAAGATGATAGACGAGTAGGTGAATGGGTAGGTAGGTGGGTTGAAAGATTAGATAGATAAATGAGCAGATGTTAGACAGATAGGCAGATAGGCAGGCAGGCAGACAGAAAGATACATATATAGATAGATAAAGATCTATTGTTTCTATTTTTCTGGATATCCTTGACTAAGATAAGAGCAAGCCGTCATTGCTAAGAAAGAATTGAGCATTTCAGCCTTTATCTTTGTCTTGCTCTTCTTCCTGTCCAAAGGTACTGTACCAATTCAATTAAGTGTTTCCAGCTAAAACTGTCTGAAAGGAAGGGTCAAGAAGTTATCAGTACCAAGACAGAGACAATAGAAAAATAAAAATAATTAAGGCTCTAAGGCAAATAAAGACTTGCTAACAGGTAAGGATTTGCCATGGAGATGATCATATTCCTGGATTTTTTTTGGTGCTATATCAATTTCTAACTTTAGTAATTTTATCTTCACTTTTACTATAAGTACAATACAGAATGAATGTAATTAGAAGTTTAAGAATTATTATTAATTTATTTTAAATCTATAATTTTAAAAGTATAAATATGCTTTTAAGAGTGATCTTTATTTTTCTTTTCTTGTTATTGTTGCCATAATTAGGAGGCACAATTCTTTTAACAGAATTCATCTCTAATTTGAAACTATTCATTGATGACAAACTAAGATTTATAACATAAATTCTGTTTATAAACTTGTGCATTGATTATATCAATAATGGGAATATGAATTTTTGTCCACATGCCAAATATTAATGTAAGAAGTAGTTAACTCGTTGGTGCTTACTCCTGGGCTTCTAAGGAAGCTACTTGTTATAAAATGAGATCAAAGAAAATCAAGAGAAATAAGCATATTTTAAATAACAAGTTATGGTTTCTTGAAAAAAAAAGAAAAAGAATTTTATTTCATTTTTATTGATTAATATCCAAAGGGAAATAGAGAAGCAGAAATTGAAAAACTAAGTCCACATTGTTTAATTTGCAAAAAGGAAGAAAACTACCAAGGCATTTCCATGTAAATAATTAAAGGAACTGAAAAAGTATGATTTACTCCTCAAAACAGCTTCCAGATTTGACTTATTTCTCATTATGCCATTCTGAGATAAATGAATATATTGCAAGGCCCACAATCTACAATTGTAAATTTTCAGAAGACTTCATCACTTGATATTTTTCGCTATCAGATTTGGGACTCGAAAATATTTCAAGCATTCTTACAACATGACAACAAAATCTTGTCTTTCATATCTGTTGGTAAAACTGTAGAAAACTGTGTGTGTGTGTTTGTAAGTGTGTGTACACTAAGAAAACGTAACTTACACAACTCAAGGAGATGACTGGGTTTGAGCAAATGAAGCACAAGCAGGAAGCTTGAATTAGACTTGGCAGTCCACAAAAGCCCCTTCAGTGCCTCTGTCAAAAACAAACTCACTGCCTTCAAGTCGAAACAGACTCATAGTGACCCCTCGTTGGGTTTCTGAGGCGGTACCTCTACAGAAGTAGATTGCCTAGTCTTCCTTCCGAGGAGTGGCTGGTGGGTTTGAACCGCCAGCCTTCTGATTAGCAGTCAAATGCCTTAGGCACTACACCACCAGAGCTCCCAGTCCCTCTGTAGTTGTTCTCATTTTGAGTAACAGCCTCACCATTTTTCTCTATCATCACATCGTTTTTTTTCAGAGCACTTATCCAGACCTGAAATTACAGTAAAACCTGTGAAAGTCAGAACCTGTGTTAGGTGGAAACTTGTCAAAGAAGCAAATTAAAATACTTTCCATTAAAGCAAGATAGAAAAGTGGTAAGATTGCCTCCTCTCAAAGGTGGAAAACTTGCAGGATCCAGAAAAACAAGGCAGTCTGCCTGGGTATGTTCTGGCTCTCACAGATTTCACTGTATTTGGTCTGTTCGTTTGTTTCTCTGTCCCCTGGGCTTAGAATGTGAAGTCCTCTAGTGTATACACATTGTATTTCTTGCCCATTGTCAGATCGGCAGCACACAGATGCCAAAAAGAAGAGTGTTGAACAAATAAATAAGTGGTGACTTTTTCCTGAAAGTTTGCCTAGGATCCCTTTCAACTCTTCAGTGGAGGAGGTGGTGATCCTTTAAATCACTGGACTATTTATTTGGTGTGCTAGTGGTAAGGACTGAGAAAGAAAAGAGCAGAGACTGGCTTACCTCTCACAAGTAGACTACAGCGTCCCCTTAGACATAAACAATCTCACAGACTACAAACCTCAGACAAGGCTACTCTGAGACCATTATAAAGGAGACAAAGGAAGGCCATTTCATAATTTTTCTTAAGCATAGATAAAAACAAGCTCACTGTGCCCCCACAAAATACCAAACACCCTTCACTTGGCCAAAATGAGTGACTGCTGCTCCTTTACCAATTACAGCTTTATCCTCATTCTAGTTTCTCCTCCTGACATATAAGTTCCAGTGAAATGCCCAACCATAGAATTACCTCTGCTTTCTGACAACATCCATGCTAGAGTGAATCCCACTTCCTTACATCACCCCGCTCCCAAGTTATCCAACCAAAGCCCAAATCCCATTATTTAAAAAAATCGAACCATTTGCCATTGAGTCATTTCTAACCCTATGTGTGTCAGAATAGAACTGTGCTCCATAAGGTTTTCAATGGATGATTTTTCTAAAGTAGGACACCAGGCCTTTCTTCCCAAAGTTTATAATAGGTTATGTCTAGCACCCCACTACTGAGATGCCCCCATTATTCCCCAGAGTGTATATTCTATCTCTCTGCAAAGAATAATAAACCCAACTTGTTCCACTACAGGTGTGTTCTTGCTGGTCTTTGGCTGGAGAACATTGACAGGGCATCCCACAAAAAAGCATGAGATAAGAGCAGAAAGTTAGAATTAAGAGTGGGTATAAAATGCCAGCTATTATTAGATAGTTTACTAATAATAGCAAGAATAATAGTTAGCATTGCTTGGACATCATGCCCGGCACTGTACCATATCTCATTTAATCTCCACAACCACTCTCTGAGGTAGATTCTCTTATCTTCTCCACTTTACTGTTGGAACAACTGGGGTGGGGTGGGGGGTGTTTGTTTGTTTGTCCTTTTTATTGTGGGTGAAAGTTTTCAGAGCAAATTCATTTTCCATACAACAGTTTATACACATTTTGTTTCCTGACATTGACTGCAATCTCCACAGTGTAACAACTCTCTTCCCACTTCCTCCCTGTGGTTACCTTTTCCGTGTCTTTCTTGCCTATGTATTCCTGCCCTCTGAGCTATCTCCCTGTGCAAATGCTGCCCTTCTGATCTCCCATCATTGATTGTTCTAAGGAGTGTACCTACCTGGTGTAAATGTTCACCTTATATGCAGGAAGCCATGGGAGTGGGTTCAATTCCAGAACTGAAGGATGACTAGGGGCCATAATCTCAGGGGTTTCATCAGCCTCTATCAAACCAGTAAGCCTGGTTTTTTAATATGATTTTGAGTTTTGTTCCACATCTTTTTCCCACTCTACCCAGGATCTCCTATTTTGATGAAAACTGAGGTTTAATTAATTAACTTGCTCAAGTTCACCACTAGTAAGTGATGGAAACAATATTTAAACCCAGAGAATCTGAGTCATTATAATGACTTCTCTCCTGGTGGCTTATTTTCAGAGAGGGTTAAATTTTAAATGACTGTATTTCTAAACTCTCTTAACAAGGATACTGTGTTCAATGTGAGAAAGGCAAACTTCAAAACTCAGAAAGACAAGAATTCCAGCATCTGTTCAAAGTATCCTGGAGGCTCCAGGCCTGTGCCAAGAAACTTCAACTTCTCTTCAAAGTAGCTTTAGTCCTTGGCACTAAATTTGCATCACAAAACCAGTTCTCAATTGGTACATTTTTTAAAGCTAAAAGTGACTGTCTTTCTGACTACATATGCGTTCCTCTGCTAGATAGAATATGAGTTTTATTCCTGTCAAAGGAAAAATCGTCTTTCAATAAGAGCAACAGATTATTTTTCCAACTGTGCTGTCACTGTTCCACAGCCGGGACTGAATGAACTGAAAACACAGAACTCCTCTTTCTTTTCTGAACTAATAATAACCAGGAATGTTACATCAGAAGTTAATACAAGGCCAAAAATGATAGGATTTGTACCCCCAAAAAAATTAAAAGAAGTATTAACATTTAATATCTTCTCAAAAATGTGATTCTATTTTTTCTCTCAGCTTTGGAGGAGAATCTGTGAGATCCTGTTGAGGTTGCAATTTTGCCCTCAAATGCCAACCAAGGTGAGGCACTGACTATATGATGAAGATATTGCTAGGGCACTTAGCCTGCATGGAATAATAAAAACAAGACCAACAGAGAGCTAGTCAAAGGACAATTTGCCCTGTCACTCATTTGGCTTAATTCTGTTAGGACAAAGTGGGTATTTAATATAGATTAAAGGAAGGAGAGGGGCAGTGGTGGTTCAGTGGTAGAATGCTATCTTCCATGTTGGAGATTTGGCTTCAGTTGCTGGACAGTGCAAGTCCCACACAGACACCACCTGTCTGTCAGTGGAGGCCTATGTGTTGTGTGATATTGAACATGTTGCAGCAGAGCTTCCAGACTGTGACGAGGAAGAAAGACCTGGAGATCTACTTCCAAAAGTCATCCAGTAAACCCTGTGGATCATAGAGGTTTAATCTGTAACCAGTCCTGGGGATGGCAGAAGACAAGGTATGCTGCCCTTATGCATGGGGTGACCATGAGTCAGGGACTACTTGATGGTGACTAACAACAATAAAGTAAGGATACACTGAAACTTATATAAGTAACATAATTTCCTGCTTAGACCTGACATGAGTGACATAAATAAAATGAACTCACAAAACAAGAATGCTGGAAAAAATCCTGAAATAGCCAGAGACAAAGAAGTTTCCAGAAATAGGACCTCTGTACATGTTTCCGTTTCCTACATTAAGAGCAAGTTGTTTGCTCTTCTCTAGTAATTAAGTGTCTGAAGCTGCATAAGTCCACTTATGGCCTGGGGTCAAATAATTATTTCATAGAATCCAATAATCTATACGTATGTTTACAATAGACCAAGTAAACAACTATTACGTGGGTAGATAACAGTATTTTGCATCATATTTTTCCCTAGAAAAGTTTGGAAATCACTGTTCTACACCATATTCTCTCATTTCATTTTAAGAATTGCGTGCAAAACAAAACTCACAAGCTTACTATAGTCAACATTTGTTAAGCAGCAATTTCATTTCTCCAAACATACAACTCTCTAAGGTATTTCCAGGTCACTGAGATATGGAAAAATGTAATGAAATAGTAACAATTAGATTAGTTTTAGACAAGGACCATTAGGCATCTTAAGCAAAAAATAATTACTGAGTGCTTCTTTAAGATGATTCATATTGCCGTTATGTTTAAATGGCATTTGTATATTGACAATCATTTTTATGTGTCTCCTGATTCTCGGGTGTTAGTTCTCATTCATTAACTCTCCCTGTATTGAGTCATTTCTTATACCATTCTTAAGAGTCTCAGCAATATGAGGAGTCTAAAACCATTTGTGCTTCAGTACTCATTGTAGTATAAACTAAGATAACAAAATACACCATTCCACTCCTGGAGACTTTTTCCATACTGTATTTCTAAGATTTTGTGATTCAGCTCTGAATATCTCATGTATTAGTTATGAGCCTATCTCCTATTTTCTCTTATTAAATTCACATCCATGTTTCCTAGAAACTCTAGTGGAGTTCTTGGAATATCCATCAAGAAATTGCAGGAGGAAATGTACTAATGCCTAGTGAGTGATTGTTCTGGATGACGATAGGTCTTTTCACAATGAGCATGTGCTACTTATAATTGGGGGAAAATAATCTTAAAAAGGAAATGTAGAAATAATCATTCTAACTATTTTCATGGTGACTTAACAAACTCTATAGCTTTATTGATCTCTCCCAACTCATCAGGCATTCTAACCACATAGCTTTCACTGAAAGTTTCTTAAAAAGCATTTTCACCAACATTGGTAATAACAGTAATATCTTAGATCTGCAATGATTGTTCAGAGTCTCTGAGTGGTACAACCAGTTAATACCCTCAATGCTAACCAAAAAGTTGGAGGTTCAAGTCCACGCAGAGGCACCTTGGAAGAAAGGCCTGGCAATCTACTTCCAAAAGTTCAGCCACAGAAGACCCTATCGTGTACAATTCAACTCTGACACACATGGGGACAACATGAGTCAGGGGAACTGGATGGCAATTGGTATTTGTACTGGTACTGGTTCATCACTCATGCAGATCATAGAGGACAACTGGTCCACCGCAGACTACTCTCCTACATGTCTTCCTTGTTGCTCTTTGCAATCAACAAGGGCAGAGTTTGTCTTTTGCTTTTTTGCCTCATATAATTTTGCTACCATAGTGAAGTAACATTCTTAGCTTTCAGGGGGAGAGAAGCAACCCTTTGATCCAAATACTCCCATCTTGTTCTTGATATTCTAAATGAATTGAGGCAATCCTCTTTTGCCCAAGCCTATTTTCAAAACCTTTTGGTAAAGGCATCAAGCACTCTGGTTATACTGCAGAGATGGAAAGATTCAAGGGGATTTTTCACAAGTGATATTTAAAATCATCCAGTTATTATTTGCAAAATATTATCACTATTGAACATTTTTCCTTTATTTTGGGGATCAATTTGAGTATTTTTACATTGTTAACTAGGCTTTCAGGAATAGAATCCCAATGTACAATATTTATTTTAAAGGAAATAAAGATGTAATTAGGAGCATAAATGTACCCCAAATTAGGTTGGGACCATGGTTGCAGGGGACATCAAGCTCAGTTGCATAATATACTACACAAAATATTATTCCACATCCTACTTTGGTGTGTAGTGATGGGGATCTTAAAAGCTGCAAGCAACCATCTAGAAGCAATGATGAGTCTCTCCTTGTCTGAGCAAAGAAGAATGAAGAAAACCAAAGATGCATGGAAAAAATTTGTCCAAGGGACTGGTACACCATGGGATCCTCAGCCTATATGACTATGAGACCAGAAGAAGTAGATGGTGCCTGGCTACCACTATCAACCACTCAGAGGGGGATCTATGTAGGAAATCCTAGATAGAATGGGAGAACAGTATGAGACAAAACTCAAAATCATTAAAAAAAAAAAAAAAAAAGGACCAGGTTTGCTGATCTGATGGAGCCTGGTGGAACCCTTGAGACTATGACCCCTATTGCTCTTCAGGTCTGGAATTGAACTCACTCCTGGGGCTCAACTATCAGCCAAATAGATAGGTCTACAAGCTGAACAACTACACCAGGGAGAAGCACTCCTTAGAACAGTCAACCACAGGAGATCAGAAGGGCAGCATTTGCACAAGGAAAAATCTAGCCAGGCAGGAATGCATAGGTAAGAGGGACACAGGGAAGAGGTAACCACAGACAGGAGCGAGGTGGAGGTGAGAGGAAAGCTGTTACATTGTGAGGATTGTAATCAGTATTATAAAATAAAATGTCCAGGAACTGTTGAATGTAAAATGAATCTGCTTTATAAAATGCACCCAAATCACAATAAAATGTTGAAAAAGAAGAAGAAGAAGGAGGAGGAGAAAGAGATGGAGAAGGAGAAGAAAGAGAGAGAGAGAGAAAGAAAGAGGCCATGGCATTCAAGCTCCTAACTGTCAAAAGGAATCAAGGAGTCACTGTAAATGAATCTTTGTAAATGAAAGCTTACAGTCCAGTGGGCTGTTGAGGCCTTTGGTTTAATTTTTAGATTACTAGATATTCCCTGATAACATGTTGGAACAAGATACAACTGTTTTCACTGTCTTGTTCAAAAAAATCATGTATTCATGATTGGAACTCTGAGTGAAATTCTGTTTAAGAATAGCATCATGATGCTCAAGAGAATCCAGAGAAGGTCAAAAAGAGAACAAAAGGAGTAGGAGACCTGCCACCTGAGAATAGATTTGAAAGGTTAGGACTTCACAATGTGGAAGGGGAAAGACAGAGAAGTGATAAGGTAGAAATAATGAATAGCATAAATGGGATAAACATCTTTTTTCTTCATATTTCATAATATCATACTTAAAGAGCAGCCTTTAAGATATAAATTAAAGATAAAATAGAGCAATTACCCTTATATATGATAAGTGATTTATACAAGTTATTATGGAATCTTCCTCTACTTCAGTTAAAAGTTGAATATAAGAATAGAGTCTAAAAAGGTTAAGCAAACTCCTTGTCACTGGAATCAATAGAGAAACAGTGTTACATCATGTAAACTTTGGAGACAAACAGACTTGGCTTGCACAACAGCCCTGCTGAGGAACCAGAAGCTGGCATGGGAACGTCACTACATCTGTCTGCACTTCATGTTCATCATCTCTAAAATGAGGATAAAAGCACTTACCTTGATTGGAACATTTATTCATTGCTGGTGGGATTATAAAATGGTGCAGTAACTGTGGAAAACAGTTTGGTGATTTCTCAAAAAGTTTTATATGCAATTACTATGTGACATTACTTTGGGCATTTTATCAGGAGGGACCAATCCCTGCCAAAGGACATCATGTTTGGTAAAACAGAGTGTTAGCAAAAAAAAAAGACCCTCAATGAGATGGATTGACACAGTCACTACAACAATGGACTCAAACAAAGCAACAATTCTAAGGATGGTACAAGATCATTCCACATTTCATGCTATTGTACATGGGGTGTCTATGAGTCAGAACTGACCTGATGGCAACTAACATAAAACATAACACAACCATATGATCCAGCAATTTTACTCATCAATATATGCCCAATGGAATTGAAAGCAGGGATGCAAACAAACACTTGCACACCAATATTCATTGCACTACGTCTTAGTTGAGCTCTGGTGGCATAGTGCCTAAGGCATTTGACTGGTAACCAGAAAGCTGGCGTTTCAAACCCACTAGCCACTCCTCAGAAGGAAGGTTGGGCAATCTACTTTTGGTTCCAACTCGACAGCAGTGGGTTTTTTTTGTTTTTGTTTTTGTTTTTTATATATAACAGAAATATAAAACAAATGGGTGGCTTTAACAAACAAATTTATTTTCTCACAGTTTAGGAAGCTAGATGTCAGAATTCATGATGCTGACTCTAGTGGAAGATTTTCTCTCTCTGTAAACTCTTTGTCTCTTCAGCTTTTGTTCCCTAGTTCCTTGGAGATCTCCATGTAGCTTGTTATCTATCTTCCTCCATCTCTGCTTGCTTAATCTATCCTTTCATATATATATTTTAACTCTTTTTTGGGGGGTGGAAGTTTACAGAGCAAACTGGTTTTCTATTCAACAATTCATACACATTTGGTTTTATGACATTGATTGCAGTCCCCACAATGTAACAGACTCCTCCCACTTCCTCCCAGTGTTTACCATTTCCCTTTGTCCTTCTTTTCTATCCATTCCTGCCATCTGAGCTTTATCCCTGGGAAAATACTGCCCTTTTGATCTCTTATGGTTTACTTTTCTAAGGAGTGCTTACTTCTATGGTGCTATTGTTCACTTGATAGTTCTGCCTATTGTTTGGCTGAAAGTTGAGCCATGGTAGTGAGTTCAGTTCCAGGCTTGAAAGGTGACTAGGGCCATGGTTTTAAGAGTTCCACCAGTCTCTTTCAGACCACTAAGCCTGGAGATTCTTAAAATTTTGAATTTTTTTTCCAATTTTTCTCCCACTCTCCCCAGGAACTCCAGTTTTGATCCCCTTCAGAGGGATTGGCAGTGATAGCTGGGCACTATCTAGTGTTTTTTGTCTCAGTGTCATGTAGGCTGAGGTTACCATGGCCCACTAGTACCTTGTACTAATTGTTTCTACGTCTCTTTAATTTTTTTTTTTTTTTTTGCCCTTGTTTGCTCCCCAGGAAGCAAGCCGGTGATGGTTTGGAACAGCTAAGGGAGATCAGGAATTGAGCCAGCAGTGGTTTGGAAAAACAAAGGGAGACCGGGAAGTGAGCTGGCAGTGGTTTGCAACAGCTAAGGGACACCAAGAAGTGAGCAGAACAGTTTGGAACAACTAAGGGAGACAAACTTGTACCACCAAGAATTTGCTGGGACTAAGAATGGAGGCTTCCAGTTCCCCAACTAACATGTTTCCCTCTCCATTGGCCAAGGAGTATACCAGTCACTAGCATACCGAACTGTGTGTGGCCCACAAAGTCCTCCCTGTACACCAGCCTACAGTCAGTACAATTTAGAAAACACCTACTATGAATCATTTCACATACCTGTCTTCTAATCCTAACAATAGCTTTGGAAACTGGTGTTATTGGCTCAGTTTTACAGGTGGGAAAACTTAGGCTTAGCAAAGTAAGGGATTTACCAATATTACACAGAGAACTTAACAAGCTGGGTTTGGACCACATGCTCTCCAGCAACCACCTTGGTGCTTCCCTTTCAGAACTACAGGATAGCAGGGGGAGAGAAGGAGAGAAGAGTTAGGAAAGGACAGAAAAGGGAACAAATACTGAGGACTCATTGCCCACTATGTAACTTACTTCAGGGCCAGGCCAGGTACCAGCTACAGGAAGCAGAAGGAGCCTCAGACCTCACCATTGAAAGTGATCACAGGTCCACACCCTGGTCCTGTTTATCGTCTGTTACATTGTAGGCTACTCCAGCCTTACAACCAAGCCTGGATGGAATATGTCATTATGTATCCATCCAAAGATCACCATAGACACCTTCATAAGCTCAATGGTCCTTGTTGTTGCTGTTGTTGTTATTAGCTGCCATTTTCAGAAGTAGATCACTAGGCCTTTCTTCCCAGTCCGATTTAGTCTGGAAGCTCCATAGCAAAATGCAAGCCTCCACTGACAGACAAGTTTCAGCTGTACCTCAGATGCATGAGGTCATGGTGCACATTGGCTAGGAATTGAGTCTGAGTCTCCTTCATGGAAGGTGAGAGTTCTACTACTATACCACCACTAGGGCTAGATCTAAGATGATGTGATAGAAATGCAAACTTTATTAAAAAAAAAAAACACTGCTATAGAGTAGATTCTGACTTATAGTAGCCCTATAGGATGGAGTAGAACTGCCCCAAAGGGTTTCCAAGGCTGTAACTCATTATGGAAGCAGACTGTGTCATCTTTCTCCCATGGAGCAGCTGATGGGTTTGAGCCAATGACCTTTTGGATCGCAACTGAATGCCTTAACCACTCCATCACCAGGGCTCCTGCAGCCTTTATTGTTGTAGTTGTTGTTAGATGCCATCAAGACAGTTCTGGCTCAGCAACCCTATGTACAACAGAATGAAATATTGACAGGGCCTGCACCATCCTCACAATCCTTGCTATACCTGACCTCATCACTGCAGCCAATGTGTCAATACATCTCCTTGAGGGTCTTCCCCTTTTTCATTGACCCTTCCCTTTACCAAGCAGGATACCTTTCTCTGGGAATGATCCCTTCTGACAACATGACCAAAGTAGATGAGATGAAATCTGACCATTCTCACTTCCAAGGAGCATTATGGCTGCACTTATCCAGGACAGATCTATTAGTTCTTCTGGTAGTCCATGGAACTTTCAGTATTCTTTGCCAACATCGCAACTAGAAAGTATCTACTCTATGTCGTTCTTCCTTATTCATTGTCCAGCTTTCACATGCATATGAGGTGATTGAAAATACCAAGGCTTGGGTCAGGCACACCTTAGTCTTCAAAGAGAAAACCTTGCTCTTCAGCACTTTAAATAGGCCTTTTGCAGCAGATTTGCCCAGTGCAATAAGTCATCTGATTTCTTGACTGCTGCTACCATGGGTGTTGATTGTGCAAACAAGAAATATTAAATTCTTGAAAATTTCAATCTTTTCCCTTATCATGATACTGCTTATTGGTCCAGTTGTGGGGATTTTTGTTTTCTTGTATTAAGCTGTAATTCATGTTGAAGACTGTAGCCTTTAATCTTCATCAGTGCTTCAAGTTACCTTCACTTTCAGCAAGCAAAGTTGTGTCATCAGCATATCGCAATTTGTTAATAGGTCTTCCTCCAATGTTGATGCCACATTCTTCTTCACATAGTCCAGCTTCTTGGAATATTTTCTCAGCATACAGATTGAATAAGTATGGTGAAAGGATACATCCCTGACACACTCCCTTCCTAATTTTAAACCATGCAGTATCGTCTTGTTCTGTTTGAGTGACAGCCTATTGGTCTATGCACAGGTTCCTCACAAGCACAATTAAGTGTTCTGGAATTCCCATTCTTCTCAATGTTATACATAATTTCTTATGATCTACACAGTCAAATGCTTTTGCATAGTCAATAAAACACAAGTAAATATCTTTCTGGTACTCTTTGCTTTCACCCAAGGTCCATTTGACATCTGCAATGATATCCTTCATTCCACATCCTCTTCTGAATCCAGCTTGCATTTCTGGAAATTCCCTGCCAATATACTGCTGCAACCGGTTTTGAATTATCTTCAGCAAGATTTTACTTGCATGTGATATTAATGATATTATTTGATAATTTTCATAATCTTCAATCACCTTTCTTTGAAATGAGTACAAATATGGATCTCTTCCAGTCAGTTGACCAGGTAGCTATCTTCCAAAATTCTTGGCATAGACAAGTAAGTGCCTCCAACACAGCATCCATTTGTTGAACCATCTCAGTGGGTATTCCATCAATTCTTGGAGCCTTGGTTTTTGCTACTTCCTTCAGTGCACCTTCAACTTCTTCCCTCAATACCATTTGCTACCTCCTGAAATAGTTGAGCATCAACAAATTCTTTTTGGTACAGTGACTCTATGTATTCTTTCCATTTTCTTTTTATGTTTCCTTCATCATTCAGTATTTTGCCCATAGACTCTTTCAATATTGCAATTCAAGGCTTGAATTTTTTCTTCAGTTCTTTCAGTGAGAAATGCCGAGCATGTTCTGCCCTTTTGATTTTCTAACTCCCGGTCTTTGCACATTTCATTATAAAAATTGACTTCATCTTCTCAAGCTGCTCTTTGAAATCTTCTGTTCAGCTCTTCTATCTTGTCATTTCTTCTATTTGCTTTAGCTAGTTTCCATTCAAGGAATGACAAATTGAAGAGGAATGGGGTCACATTCATCATCACAAAAAATGTTTCAAGATCTATCCTGAAATACAATGCTGTCAGTGATAGGATAATATCCATACGCCTACAAGGAAGAATAGTTAATACCACTACTACTCAAATTTATGCACCAACAGCAAAGCCAAAGACAACGAAATTGAAGATTTTTACCAACTTCTGCAGGCTGAAATTGACCGAACATGCAATCAAAATGTATTGATTATTACTGGTGACTAGAATGCAAAAGTTGGAAACAAAGAAGTGTCACCAGTAGTTGGAAAATATGGCCTTGGTGATTGTAAGGCTGGAGATGACATAATAGAATTTTGTAAGACTAATGACTTACTCATTGCAAATATCTTTTTTCAGTAACATGAGTGATGACTGTACTTGTGAATGTAGTCAAATAGAATACACAGGAATCAGATCGACTACATCTGTGGAAAGAGGAGATGGAGAAGCTTAATATCTTCAGCCAAAACAGTACTAAGAGCTAACCACAACAGACCATCAACTGCTCATATGCAAGTTAAAGTTGAAGCTGAAGACAATTAAAAGAAGTCTATGAGAGCCAAAATATGACCTGGATTATATCCCATCTGAATTTAAAGAACATCTGAAGAATAGATTTGACACATTGAACACCAATGACCAAAAACCAGAGGAATTGTGGGAAGACATCAAGAACATCATACATGAAGAATAGAAAAGATCATTTAAAAGACAGAAAAGGAAGAAAATACCAAAATGGATGTCAGAAGAGACTCTGAAACTTGCCACTTTTATCAGCACCATGAAATTTCTTGGTGTGTGACCATGAGAACAAGAGAGGGTTCTTATTTCTTCAGTGATTTTTTTATTTCTTTATCATTTTTACATGTGTCCAATACTTCTAATAATGTCCAAAAATATCTTCTTGGATCATGTTTTGTGAGATTTTAAATATTATTTATTTGTTGTCCTTTTCCATTGTAATAAATCTCAAGATATGAGTCTCCATTGACTGAGCTTTACCAAAAGAATAATGTAGAATGTGAAATTGATATTAAAGTCATAAACAAGATGGCTGACATATACTAATGTTCTCAATTTTGCCATCCTCTTTTTTAAAAAATAATTTTTTATTTTATTTTCCTGTGTAGAGGGCCATTTATGGGAATGGTTCTCAGTCCTGACTGTATATCTGAATCACCTGGGTATCTTTGACACAGTACCCCACCTAAACCCTAACCCTTGGGGGCAGTGATGCTTTAGTGGCAGAATTCTCACCTTCCATGTGGGAGACGTGGGTTCCATTCCCAGCCAGTGCCCCTCATGTGTGATCACTCCCTGTCTGTTAATGGAGGCTTACAAACTGCTATGATACTGAACAGATTTCAGCAGAGCTTCCAGACTAAGATGGACTACGGAGAAAGTCCTGGAGATCTACTTCTGAATATCAGCCAATAAAAACCCTGTGACCACAACAGTCCAATCTGCAATCCATCATGGGGATGGTGCAGGACCAAGCAGTGTTTTATTCTGTTGTACATGGGGTTGCCATCAGTCAGGAACCAATTTGATAACAATTAACAAGAAAATTGTAACCCAGACCAAGTGAATCAGTCATATGGAGAGTAAGGCCTGGGTAATGTTTTTTTTTAAATGCCAGGTAACCGAGAATTTTTTGGACAATGACCTCAAACTTGGCTACACATTAGAATCACCCAAGAAGATTAAAAATTATTGATGTTAGGGTTCCACCCATGGATATTTTCATTTAACTGGTCTGCAATGAGCCTGGGAATTAGGATTTGAAAACTCCCTATATGAGTCTAATGTGCAGCCAATTTTGAGAACCACTGCAGAGAACATAAGGGAAATTATTATTCAATAGAAGAAAATGGCAAGTTAAAGAGCTGGAAAAAAGTAAGAAACGAAACTATTCACACTCTGCTGAGTAGTTGGAACCCACAACTTCTGCCTCTGTCTGATTCCCTTCCAAATGTACAGGTCAGTGAAGATATGGGTTGCTCATCACAGATCCACAGGCTTCCTCTTTCATGGTCCCTCCAAGGCTTCCTGCTTAGCTCTTTTATTTGTGTTGTTGTTTATTCAAATATCATTTAAAAAAAAAACTTTCTTGTGATTTGGGTGAAAGTGTACAGAACAAATCGGTTTTCCATTCAACAATTTATACACATTGTGTTTTGAGATATTTAGTGCAACCCCCACAAATATAACAGCACTCTTCCTGCTTCCTGCCTTTGTTTACTTTTTAAAAGCATGAACTTTGGAAACAAAAGACCTTGGGCTAGAGTTTTAGCTCTGACTCATCATATACGTTGTGCCACCTCATGCAGTGTACTTATCTACCCAAGTCTCAGTCTCCTCTTCTGTGAATACACTATAAAAATCACCTCTTGAGTGTTGTTGTTGTTATGTACCATCAAGTCAGACTCGACTCATAGCGACCCTTCCTTGAGTTTCCCAGGTGGTATCACTACGGATAGTAGATTGCCCAACCTTCCATCCGAGGAGTGGCTAGTGGGTTTGAACCGCCAGCCTTCTGCCTAGCAGTCAAATGCATTAGGCACTATGCTACCAGAGCTCCTTAGTGGAGATTAAATGTGACAGTGCAGGTAAAGTGATTAGCAAAGGGCCCAACACACTGTAAGCTATCAATAAATGTTTTTGTTTTGCTGTTATTAAGTGTCATCAAGTTGGTTCTGATGCATAGCAACCCTACCTACAACAGAATGAAATACCACCCAATCCTGGGCCATCCTCACAATCATTGTTATGTTTGAGCCATTTGTTGAAGCCACTGAGTCAATCCATCTCATTGAAGATCTTCCTCTTTTTTGCTGACCCTCTACTAAGCCAATAAACATTAACCACTTTAATTACCAGTGACCTTTTTAGACATTTTTTATAATAATTAATTATGATAGCTAATACTTACATAGATTTATCGCATTCTAGGCATTATTCTAAGTGCATTACATATATTGATTTATTTAATTCTCACAATAACCCTATAAAGTAACCCAGTTATGAGCCTCATTTTGCCGATGAGCAAGTTGACACATGTTTTGGGGGGCCACCATTCAATCCATGATAAGGAGGAAAATAGATCCATTATATGTGTTATAAGTAAATTTACATAAGCAGAAAATGATTCATTTATGTGTTCAGGTAGATATAGAAAATGTTTTATTTTATTTCATATAGCAAAATCTTAATAAGACTTATGATATGCCAGGCACTGTTCTAAGCCCTTTATAAATACCAACTTATTTAGTCTTCATGACATCCTCTGAGATACTATTGTTGTTGTTATTAGGTGCCATCAAGTTGGCTCTGACTCATAGCAACCCTATGTACAATAGAATGAAACACTGCCTGGTCCTGTGACAGCCCTACAATCCTTGCTATACCTGAGCCTGTCATTGCAGCCACTGTGTCATTTCATCTCATTGAGGGCCTTCCCCTTTTTCACTGACCCTGTACTTTACCAAGCATGACATCCTTCTCCAGAGAATGGTCCCTTCTGACAACATGACCAAAGTAGGTGAGATGAAGTCTGGCCATTCTTGCTTCCAAGGAGCATTATTGTTGCACTTTTCCAGGACAGATA
>NW_006921744.1:4075674-4093022 GCF_000298275.1 Orycteropus afer afer | reverse complement strand
TCTTCCAAAGTTCTTGGCATAGACAAGTAAGTGCCTCCAACACAGCATCCATTTGTTGAACCATCTCAATGGGTATATTCCATCAATCCCTGGAGGCTTGGATTTCACCAATTCCTTCAGTGCATCTTCAATTTCTTCCCTCACTACCATTTGCTACCTCCTGGAATAGTTTAGCATCAACCAACTCTTTTTGGTACAGTGACTCCATGTATTCTTTCCATCTTCTTTTGATGTTTCCTGCATCATTCAGTATTTTGCCCATAGAATCTTTAAATATTGCAACTCGAGGCTTGATTTTTTTTTCTTCAGTTCTTTCAGCATAAGACATGCCAACCATGGTCTTCCCTTTTTGTTTTCTAACTCCAGGTCTTTGCACATTTCTCTATAATAATTGACTTTGTCTTCTTCAACTGCTCTTTGAAATCTTCAGTTCCACTCTTTGATCTTGTAATTTTTTCCATTTGCTTTAGCTACTCTCCAGGCAAGAGCAAGTTTCAGAATCTCTTCTGACGTCCATTTTGGTCTTTTCTGCCTTTCCCGTCTTTTAAATGACATTTTGATTTACTCATGTATGATGTTCTTGATGTCATTCCACAATTTGTCTGGTTTTTGGTAACTAGTATTCAATGGGTCAAATCTGTTCCTCAGATGGTCTCTAAATTCAGGTGGGATATAATCAAGATCATATCTTTGCTCTCATGGACTTCTTTTGATTGTCTTCAGCTTTGACTTTAACTTGTACATGAGCAGTTGATGGTCTATTGCAGTCAGCTCTTGGCTTTGCTTTGGTTGAAGATATTGAACTTTTCCATCTCCTCTTTCCATAGATGTAGTCAATCTGATTCTTGTGTATTCCATCCGATGAGGTCCATGTGTATAGCTGCTGTTTATGCTGTTGAAAAAGTATTTGCGATGAATAAGTCATTGGTTTTGCAAAATTCTATCATGCAATCTCCAGCAACATTTCTATCACCAAGACCATATTTTTCAACTACCAGTAATTCTTCATTGTTTCCAACTTTTGTATTCTAATCACCAGTAATAATCAATACATCTCGATTGCATGTTTAGTCAATTTCAGAACAGCAGTTGGTAAAAATCTTCAGTTTCTTCATCTTTGGCTTTGATGATTGATGAGTAAATTTGAATAATTGTAGTATTAACTGGTCTTCCTTTTAGATGTATGGATATTATCTTATCACTGACAGTATTATACTTCAGGATAGATCTTGAAACATTCTTTGTGATGATGAATGCTGTGCCATTTCTCTTCAATTTGTCTTTCCTAGCATAGTACATTATATGGTTGTCTTATTCAAAATGGCCCAAACCAGTCCATTTCAGCTCACTAATGCCTAGGAAATCAATCTTTATGTGTTCCATTTCATTTTTGACAACTTCCAGTTTTCTTAGATTTGTACTTCACACACTCCATGCTCTGATTATTAATGGATGTTTGCAGCTGTTCCTTCCCATTTTGAGTAGTGCCCCATCAGCAAATGGAGGTCCTGAAAGCTTTACTCCATCATTGTCATTAAGGTCTACTCTACATAGAGAAGGTAGCTCTTCCCCAGTAGTATTTTGTTGCCTTCTGACCTGAGGGCCTCATCTTCCAGTTATATATCAGACAATGTTTCAGAGCTAGTCATAAAGTTTTCCAATATTGTATCAGACAGTATTTCACTGCTATTCATAAGGTTATCACTGGACAATTCTTTGAGAAGTGGGTGGCCCCTTTCTTCTTCTGAGTCTGTCTTAGTCTAGAAGTTCTGCTGAACACTGCCCACCATGGGTGACCCTGCTGGTATTTGAAATACCGGTGGCATAGCGTCCAGCCTTACAGCAATATGCAAGCTACCACAACATCATGAACTGACAGACAAGTGGTGATGAGATACTATTAAAACTCACCACGGTCGAGTAGATACCAACTCATAGCAACACTTCCTTGGGTTTCTGAGGCTATATCTCTACGGAAGTAGATTGCCCAATCTTCCTTCCAAGGAGTAGCTGGTGGGTTTGAACTGACAGCCTTCTGGTTACAGTCAAATGCCTTAGGCACTACATCACCAGAAATACTATTATTGTTCCCATTTTTCAATGAGGAAATACTGTCACAGAAAGCCTGCAGTCGTACACTGCTATCCTGGAGGGGTCATAGTCGAGATTCCAACTGAGCTAAAAAAATTAGTAAAAAGCAAAAGCCTAAGTCCATTTGAGGCATATCAATGTTGCTGTTATGAGGCATAAAAATAAGTGGCTGCCTTGGGATTTGGGATTTTAGGGAAGAATTCAGAAATGTGGGCAGGTCAGTTGCATTTTAAGTTTAAGAAAAAGCAGAAATTGTTTCATCTCTTGATATTTCCTGAAAGTTAGCTCAAGTAAGCAAGCTTTTCTGAGAGATATTTTATAAGACCCTCATTGAGGAGCCTGGAGTAAAATTTTTCTATAATAAGATTTCTCTTTCTCAAGGAGGAAGCAGATTGGGGAAAAACTATTGGCTGTTGATAGTCAATAGTTAAGCAGTTCTCAGGAATCTCATAAATAATTGCCCTCCTCTCTAAACTAGAGACATAAATTACTGGAAATCACTCACAATTGACCTGCTGGTGGCCACTTGGGCATTGATGAGCTTCTTGTTTGTATTAGTTAACCAATGAGTCTGTCTGACTCAAAGGCAATGCCGCATACAACAGAACAAAACATTGCCTTGTCTGTGTCATCTTTTTTTCCTCCTTCTTCTCCTTCTTCCTCTTCTTCTTCTTGTTTCCTTTACTCAAGTTAATACGTGTCTATCCTCACGTTAGTGGTTTACCCTTCCTTCCCCACTTATCCCTAAAAGCCATCAAAGAACATTTTTTAGTGAAACAATTTTCTTGACTTTTTACAATAGGAGTCTTATACAATATTTGTCCTTTTGTGATTGATTAACTTCACTCAGCATAATGGGCTCTAAATTCATCCATGCTATGAAATGCTTTGCAGATTCATCATTGTTCTTCAACGTTATGTAGTATTCCATTGTGTGTATGTACCATAATTTGTTGATCTGTTTCTCTGCTGATGAGCTAATTTAACTTGTTTCTATCTTTTTGCTATTGTGAATGCTGCTGCAGTGAACATGAATGTGTGTATATCTGTTTGTGTCATAGCTCTTATTTCTCTAGGATATAGACCTAGTGGTGGAGTTGCTGGATTATACAATATTTCTATTTCCAACTTTTTAAGGAAGTGCCACACTGTTTTCCACAGTGGTTGCACCATTTTACCATCCCACCAGGAGTGTACAAGAGTTTCAGTCTCTCCACAACCTTGCTAGCATTTCTGGTTTTCTGTCTTGTTGAACTTTGCTATTAGTTCTAAGGTGAGATGATATCTCAGCATTGTTTTGATTTGCATCTCTCTAATGGCTAATGTTCATGAGCATTTCTTCATGTGTTTGTTAGGTAGGTACCTGAATGTCTTCTTCAATGAAGTGTCTATTCATGCCTTCTGACTATTTTTTTTAATTGGAATCATTTGTCTTTTTGTTGTTAAGTTGTTGAAGTTTTCTATAAATTTTAGAGATTAACTGCTTATCAAATATGTCATTGCCAAAAATTTTTTCCTAGTCTATAAGTTCTCTTTTAACTCTTTTGATAACATGTGTCTAATTTTTAGTATATCCTAGTCATCTGTTTTGTCTTCTGGTATACATGCATTTTTAGTTATATTCAATAGTATATTTATGCCCTGAATTAGAGTCCCTAAATTTGTCCCTATTTTTTCTTTGATGAAGCAGAGAAAGAGATAGGGACAAGATGGAGCCATGGGAAACCAGGTAAGGGGAGCCAGACAGATCCCACACCCAGATGTGGGAAGCAGGGGAAGAGCCAGGGATGAGACACAGCAGCAGGATCCAGGTAAGGAAAGGGAGACCGGTACCACAGCCAAGAGGCAGGAAGAGGGGGAAGAGCTGGGGACAACAGAGCCATGGGATCCAAGAGTGGGAGACAGGCACCTCAACTAAGAGGCAGGAAGAGGGGGAAGAGCCAGGGATGATAGATCCATGAGATCCAGGTAAAGGGAGGGGGGTGAGGTTTCAAACATCTAAGAGAGACAAACTTGTCTGTCACTTTGTCATATTGTGGTGTCTTGCTTATTGCTGTGAGGCTCGAGGCTGTACCACCAGTGTCTCAAATGCCAACAGAGCTGCACATGGTGCACAGGTTTCAACACAGCTTACAGCCTGATACACACTAGGAAGAAGGAAGAATTGGCAAAGGAAAACCTTATGAATAGCAGAGAAACACTGTCTGATATATTACTGGGCAATTTTATGCATAGCCCTGAAATATTGTCTGATACAGTGCAGGAAGACTAGCCCCTTAGGTCAGAAGGCACTCAAAATATGAGTGGGAAAGAGCTGCATCATCAGAGTAGAATGAACCTTAATGATATGGACAGAGTAAAGCTTTCAGGACCTCCATCTGCTGACATGGCATGACTCAATTTGAGGAGAAACAGCTGCAAACATCCATTAATAATTGGAACATGGAATATAAAAAGTATGAATCTAGAAAAATTGGAAGTTGTCAAAAATGAAATGATACACATAAAAATTGATATCCTAAGCATTAGTGAGCTGAAATGGATTGGTTTGGGCCATTTTGAATCAGATGACCTTATGATGTACTATGTTTGAAATGACAGCTTGAAGAGGAATGGCATGGCATTGATCATCACAAAGAATGTTTCAAGATCTGTTCTTAAGTGCAATGCTATCAGTGATAGGATAATATCAACATGCCTACAAGGAAGACCAGTTAATATTATGATTATTCAAATGTATGCACCAACCACCAAAGTCAAAGATGAAGAAGAAATTGAAGATTTTATCAACTTCTGCAGTCTGAAGTTGACCAAACATGCAATCAAGATGTGTTACTTATCACCAATGACTGGAATGCAAAAGCTGGAAACAAAGAAGAATTACTGGTAGTTGGAAAATTTGGCCTTGGTGACAGAAATAATGCTTGAGACCACATGATAGAATTTTGCAAGACCAACGACTTATTCATTGCAAATACCTTTTTTCAACAGCACAGATGGTGGCTACACACATGGATATCACCAGATGGAATACACAGGAATCAGATTGACTACATCTGTGTCAAGAGGTGATGGAAAAGTTCAATATCTCTAGCCAAAACAAGGCCAGAAGTTGATTGTGGAACAGACCATAAATTGCTTATATGCAAGTTGAACTTGAAGTTGAAGACAATTAAAACAAGCCCATGAGAACCAAAATGTAACCTTGAATATATCCCTCCTGAATTTAGAGACCATCTAAAGAATAGATTTGATTCATTGAACACTAATACCGAAAACCAGAAGAATTGTGGGATGACATCAAGAGCATCATCCATGAAGAAAGCGAGAGGTCATTAAAAAGACAAGAAAGGAATAAAAGACCAAAATGGATGTCAAAAGAGATTCTGAAACTTGCCCTTGAGTGAAGAGTAGCTAACACAAATGGAAGAAGTGACAAGATAAAAGACCTGAACAGATGATTTTGAAGAGCAACTAGAGCAGTCAAAGCCAATTACTATAATGAAATGTGCTAAGACCTGGAGTTAGAAAATCAAAAGGGAAGAACACCCTCAGCATTTCTCAAGCTGAAAGAACTGAGGAAAAAATTTATGCCTTGAGTTGCAATATTGAAAGATTTTTATGGACAAAATATCGAATGATCAAAAGATGGAAGGAATATACAGAGTCATTGTACCAAAAAGACCTCATTGATCTTCATCCATTTCAGGAGGTGACATATGATCAAGAACCAATGGTATTGAAGGAAGAAATCAAAACTGCACTGAAGGAATTGGCAAAAAACAAGGCACTAGGAATTGACAGAATACCCATAGGGAAGTTTCAACAAATGGATGCCCTGCTGGAGGCACTCACTCGGTTATGTCAAGACATTTGGAAGACAGCTACCTGGCCAACTGACTAGAAGAGATTCATATTTGTATCCATTCCAAAGAATGGTGATCCCACACAATGTGGAAATTATTGAACAATATTATTAATATCACATGCAAGTAAAGTGTTACTGAAGGTAATTCAAAAACGGTTGCAGCGGTATATTGACAGAGAACTTCCAGAAATGCAAGCTGGATTCAGAAGAGAATGCAGAAAGAAGGATATCATTCCTGATGTCAGATGGATCTTGGCTCAAAACAAATACCAGAAAGATGTTTACTTGTGTTTTATTGACTATGCAAAAGCATTTGATTGTGTGGATCATAACAAATTATGGATAACATTGAGAAGAAAAGGAATTCCAGAACACTTGATTGTACTCATGAGTAACCTGTACATAGATCAGGAGGCTATCATTCAAACAGAACAAAGGGACTCTGTATGGTTTAAAATCAATAAGGGAGGGTGTAGGTTGTATCCTTTCCCCATACTTATTCAATCTGTATGCTGAGAAAAAAAAATAATCCAAGAAGCTGGACTATATGAAGAAGAATGTGGCATCCGGATTGGAGGAAGAGTCATTAACAACCAGTGATACGCTGACTACACAACTTTGCTTGCTGAAAGTGAGGATGACTTGAAGCACTTACTGATGAAGATTGAAGAATACAGTCTGCAGTATGGGTTACATTTCAATCTAAAGAAAACAAAAATCCTCACAACTGGACCTATAAGCAGCATCAGGATAAATGGAGAAAAGATCGAAGTTGTCAAACACTTCACATTGCTTGGTTCTACAATTGATGCCAATGGAAGCAGCAGTCAGGACATCAGATGTATAGCACTGGGCAAATATGTTGCAAACGACCTCTTTCAAGTGCTGAAAAACAAAGATATCTCCTTAAGGACCTAGGTGTTCCTGACACAATTCATGGTATTTTCAATCACCTCATACGCATCTGAGAGCTTGGCAATGAATAAAGAAGAATGAAGAAAAGTTAATTCTTTTGAGTTGTGATGCTGGCAAAGAATGCTGAGAGTACCATGGACTGCTAAAAGAACTAACAAATCTGTCCTGGAGGAAGTGCACCCGAAATGCTCCTCAGAAGCGAGAATGGCCAGACTTTGTCACCTACTTTGGTCATGTTGTCAGAAGGGACCATTCCCTAGAGAAGGATGTCATGCTTGGTAAGGTGGAGGGTCAACAAAAGAGGGGAAAGCCCTCAAAGAGATGGATTGAGACAGTGGCTGTCGCGATGGGCTCAAGTACAGCAAGGATCTTGGAGCTGGCTAGGGACTGGGCAGTGTTTCGTTCTTCTGTGCATAGGGTCACTATGAGTCAGAGATGACTTGACGACACCTAGCAACAACATAATTTTAAGTTTATGTTTAGGTCTTTGATCCAACTTGAGTTCATTTTTCATATGGATATCCAGTTTTGCCAGCACTATTTATTAAAGAGACTATCTCTTCCCCATTTAATGTGTTTTGACCCTTTGTGGGTCAAATAGTGGATGGATTTTCTCAATTCTGTTCCTTTAGTCTACGTGTCTGTTGTTGTACCAATAAATGCTGTGACTGTATAGAAGTTTTGAGATCAGAGAACGTGCTATCTTTATGGTCATTGGTATATTTGAGTCTACTGTTGTGGCCACTGTGTATTTTGGGTCTTACGACTTAGAGGATTCATCTTCCAGCACGATCCAAAAAAAAAAAAAAAACAAACTCATTGCTGTTGAGTAATTTCCAACTCATAGTGACCCCTCCTTGGGCTTCTGAGAAAGTATCTCTTCGGAAGTAGATGCCCAGTCTTCTTTCCCAGGAGTGGCTATTGGGTTTGAACCGCCAGCCTTCTGGTTAGCAGTCAAATGCCTTGGGCACTTTGCCACCAGAGCTCCAGCACTATACTGGACAATATTCTGTGTGAATTCGTAAGGTCTTCATTGGCTAATTTTCAGAAGTAGATCACCAGATTTTTCTTCCTAATTTCTTTCGGTCTGGAAGCTCTGCTGAAACCTGGGTGACCCTGCTGGTATTTGAAATGTTGGTGGCATAGCTTCCATTATTATAGCAACATGCAGGCCACCACAGTACAACAAACTGGCAAGCAGGTGGTAGATTGATAAGGTGGGAGATCATTATTGCTGTACCCTTTAACTAATCAAATCATGCATGAATGTTATTCTACATACATGAGCAGAAGTTTCTGCTCTTAGAAATACTAGAAGCGCTAGAGGTGTGTAAGTGAGTGTGGATGAGAACAAACAAACAACATGGAATTAGATGGAAATCTTTAAGGCTACAGTCTAGAGGACTCCTCAAGATCTGACTCAGGACAGAAAGGAGCAATGTTAAGTCATATGTATAGAACAAAGAAAGCACACAAGTCAGTTAGGGTATTCTGGGTAACTCACATCTGGTCGGAGGATGTCCTGACTTTAAGGAACTTCCTTTGCAAATAAAAACCCAATTGAAAGTAGCTTATGGAAAAGGGGGTGGGGTCAGTAACACAGGACAAAAGAGTGTCACAGGGAAGCCATAGCAGTGTCACAGACAGGCAAGGATAGATTACACAATAAACAAGGTAAGCATGGGCTTACATGTGTTTATTTACTAATCTGTTCTTATTTACAATTGTTCGCTACAGATTAGTAAGTAGGCACAAGTAAGCACATGCTTACCTTACTTACTGAGTCCTCTATACCTGTCAGGGATTGTAAATTTGAAAAGAGGCTTTGATTCTGTAGGAAGGTGCTGTGAGGTTGAAAGAGAAGCATATGCCTGCTATACATAGAAACAGAATCTTTAATGTGGTGAAATTGTTCAATACAGATTAGTAAGTAAGCACAAGTAAGCATGTGTTTACCTTGCTTTTGAGTAATCCAACACTGAAGCCAGGGAGGAGCAGACCTGGAAGCTGGAACCCCAGCAGCACGTTGGTAGCAGGATTCTTGGACCTGCCAGAATCCCAGTTTGTGGATCTTTCATTCACCTGCATGGCAGAAGAAATGTCTCTCATTTGGTCATCTTTCCCAGGTTTGAGTTGTTGGCTTCCAAAATCAAGAGTTGGCTGCAATATCTATATCAACCTGGCAGTTTCCTTGGCTTGCCGGATTATGTTGCAATCTGCTGCTCACACCTCTTAGCCTTCTAGACAAGAGGGAAGGAAGAGGCAGCATTTCCTTTGCTCTGTGTGATGCCAGCTTCCTTTCTCTTCTCATTTCTATCTTCCTTCTTTCCTCCTCTGTGACATTTCTTTGGCTAGCCAGAAAGTATGTACAGTCTCCCTTATGGCATTTCTCACCTCCTCCCCCAACCACTAGCCTCCTCCATGGTACATTTCTGTACTCATTTCACAGATTTCTCAGAATGGAACCCACTGTGTTGGCTGAATTGAGGTAGCAGATCCCAGAGGCCATGGGTGGCTTAACAGTACTAGAGAAATTATTTTTAAAAATAATTTGCACCCTTAGAGTGCAAATGTTGTATCAGGATTTCTAGTTTTCAGCTAAGAACCTGTCTTAGTTTTTGTTCCCTAGAAAACAGAAGCTGAGGCAAGGACTTGGTTCGGGTAGCTTATATGAGAGGTTATCTCCAGAAACAGTCAGACCCGACTCATAGCGACCCCTCCTTGGGTTTCCGAGGCAGTATCACTACAGAAGTAGATTGCCCCATCTTCCTTCCGAGGAGTGGCTGTTGGGTTAGAACCGCCAGCCTTCTGGTTAGCAGTCAAGTGCCTTAGCCACTTGACTTCCATAGTGATACTGCCTCGGAAGCCCAAGGAGGGGTCACTATGAGTCGGGGCCAACTCGATGGCACATAACAACAACAACTCCAGAAACAGGAACAAATGAGTAAGAGAGAGAAAAATTCAAGTTAAGGGTATGATATTAAGACAACCTCTGTAGGTAGCAGGGGCTCCAATCTGCCAGGACATCTGGGAAGTATTCAGATTCCTCCTAGCATTGCCTGCCTTGGAGATGGAGTTGTATGTATAGGCTGCCATCTTCCTTGTTTCAGGGCTGTGCCCAGGGGCCTGCACACCTCCTCATTTCCTGGTTGCTCCTGTGCATAGGCCAAGTACTCAGTAAGTATTAGCTTTGTCCTTATTACTGCCTGTATTGTGGCCATTTTATGGGAAATATTTTGTGGATTGGAGCCATCTGATCAAAGTATCTTCCCAGGAAAGAGTAAAATTCCAATGACAAACGCTTATTCTTGGATAATAACCTTTTTAGAAATAGTCCAACTCAATGAATTACCACCTTTGAGGAAAAGGTTTGTGTAACTTAGGTGTTTTTAGATCAGCAAATAACACCATTAAGAATTCCAACTCCAAAATAAATGCAAAACCTATGAAGAATTTTTTAAAAAATAATTATGATAGAAGTGACATATCAAAACTCAACCTTTTCTTACTTTCTATGGAATAAGTTTTAATTGTGTAATCACTCTATGCTGCACAATTTCAAGTAAAAATCATGGCTTGGTTATGACAACATTCGCCACAGTATTCCAAATTTCTAGCATATGAAAATAGCCACAAAGTCACAGAATTCTCATTAGCTCTACCCAGTAAACTGACTAATGCTAATTCTATCAATGTTCACTGCTTTTAGTCTCTTCTTATGATTGATACATTCTTTAAAGAAAGACCTTGCCAAGTTGACAGTGCCCAAAGGAAAGTGATGAGGCCAATAAGGGGTAATAGTTGGGAAACTTACCTGATAAAAGAGATTTACAAGACTTACAAGAGTGGGGAGATAATGACCTGGTAGCTCTCTTTAATATTTGCTGGAGAATCATGTAAAAATAGGATTAGACATATACATGGAGATATTAACTGGAACCAGCAAATAAAAGCAACAAAGAAGCATATTTGAGCTACACACACACACAAAAAAAAAATTGCACGGGGACAGTCAAGAGTTTTTAACAAAGGGCCACCTGATCAGAGAATCAAATATCTGTAGTTATAGCTACATGAAATTTTTAATGATAGCAATGGTAATGTTGTTGTTGTTGTTGTTGCTAGATGCCATCTGGTCATCCCCTGACCCATGCACCACAGTATCAGACTCTCACAATTCAAAAGGTTTATCACTGGCTGATTTTTCAGAAGTAGATCGCCCAACCTTTCTCCCTAGTCTTTCTAAGTCAGAAAGCTCCACTGAAACCTGTTCAGTGTAATAGCAACACATGAGGCTGCACTGACAGACAAGTGGCGGCTGTGTATGAGGGGTATTAGCCAGGCATCAAACTCGGGTCTCCTCCATGGAAGGCAAGAATTCTACCACTGAACCCCCACTGCTCCCCAACAATACTGATGGACTGAGGAATACCAAAGCAACACTCATACAAAGTTTTAGCAACTTTATTTAGTGTGCATAATATTGATCAAGTCATTCAAACTCTGGTAGCCTAGTGTCTAAGGCACTTGACTGCTAACCAGAAGGCTGGCGGTTCAAACCCACCTGCCACTCCTCAGAAGGAAGATGGGGCAACCTACTTCCATAGTGATACTGCCTCGGAAACCCAAGGAGGGGTCACTATGAGTTGGGTCTGACTCGATGGCACATAACAACAACAGAAATAAACTGAACTCAAAAATCATGCGATTGATACGTCTAAATTCTGACCACTCGCCTCCCAGTTTGTCATATTGTGGTGCCTTGCATGTTGCTGTGATGCTGGAAACTATGTCACCACCAGTATTTCAAATACCATCAGGGTCACCCATCGTGGACAGGCTTTCAGGAGATCTTCCAAACTAAAACAGACTAGGAAGGATATAGCCAGATCCACGCCTGAAAAAATTGGCCACAGAAAACCTTATGAATAGCAGGGAAACGTTGTGTGTTTGATCATGTTGTCACAAGGGACTAGTCCCTGGAGAAGGATATCATGTTTGGTAAAGTAGAGGGGCAGTGAAAGAAGAGAAGACCCTCAACGAGATGGAATGACACAGCAGCTGAGATGATGGGTTCAAGCATGGAATGCTTGTGAGGATGGTGCAAATGGGGCAGTGCTTCATTCTGCTGTACATAGGGTCACTATGAGTCAAGAGTAACTCGACAGAACCTAACAACCAAATAACAACATATCTAAAGTCGGACTCCAAATTTATCTCAGAGATAGAAGCTCTTAACTTGTATTTCAACATTTCCTTAAAAAAGAAAATATTTTCAGATGTTCTTCTTGTTGTTAGGTGCCGTCAAGTTGTTTCTGACTCATAGTGATCCCATGCACAGCAGAATGAAACACTGCCCAATCCCATGCCAGCCCCATGATCCTTGCTATACTTGAGCCCACTGTCACAGCCACCGTGTCAATCCATCTCGTTGAAGGCCTTCCCCTCTTTCGTCAACCCTCCACCTTACCAAGCATGACATCCTTCTCCAGGGAATGGTCCCCTCTGACAACATGGCCAAACTAGGTGAGACAAAGTCTGGCCATCCTCACTTCCAAGGAGAATCTCGGCTGCACTTCCTCCAGGACAGATCTATTAGTTCTTTTGGCAGTCCATAGTGCCTTCAGCATTCTTCACCAGCACCACAAATCAAAAGCATCAACTCTTCTTCAGTCTTCCTTATTCATTGTCCAGCTCTCACATTCATACGAGGTGATTGGAAATAGCATGGCCTGTATCAGGCTCACGTTAGTCCTCAAGGAGACATCCTTGCTCCTCAGCACTTGAAAGAGTTCCTTCACAGCTGACCTGCCCAGTGCTACACATTGTCTAATATCCTGACTGCTGCTTCCATTGGCCTTGATTGTAGAATCAAGCAATGTGAATTCTTTGACAACCTCAATCATTTCTCCATTTATCGTGATGCTACTTATTGGTCTAGTTGTGAAGATTTTTGTCTTCTTTATATTGAGATGTAATCCATACTGCAGACCGTGTTCCTCAGTCTTCATCAGTAAGTGCCTCAAGTCATCCTCACTTTCAACAAGCTAAGTTGTATCATCAGCATATCTCAGGTTGTTAATGCTAAATCGCATACACCACAGGGAGGGACAGAGCTATGACTCAAACCCAGATCTGTCCAACTCCAGAACACACTCAGTTTTCATCTGAACCATCACAATTACCTGTCTTTAATAGATCAAGTCTAAGTTTATTTAGTTGGTGTTTGCCAAATTCCAATTAATGTCCTTTATTTTCAGATAGGAAGAAACAAATGCTGCCCATACTTTCACCATAGAGTGCTAAGTTTCACAACAATTTTGGAATTAATATACTAACGTTTAACATTACAAAAATTCTATATCTTGGAAATCTCAGTTATCCTTTAGCTCAATCAAAATCCACTCAAAACAAAGCCAAACTAATAAAACTGATTCTTCAGAATTCATCACATCCTGAGGTTTGCCCTTGAAAGGCTGCTGCAGAAACTTAATGCATAATTCATGCTCCTCAAAAACCTGTGAATTCTTTTTGAAATCGTGTCTTCATTTCCCCAAAATGGTTCCAGAATCCCATAAAACATGTAATTTTTCTGAGCTCAGGACAGTTCAGCATGAAGAAATGAGTACAGTCTCCGATTACCATCTGCTTAAACCACATATGGGGAGCTCTGGTGGTATAGTGCCTAATGCATTTGATTGCTATGCAGAAGCCTGGGGGTTCAAACCCACCAGCCACTCCTCTAGAGGAAGGTTGGGCAATCTGTTTCTGTAGTGATATCACCTTGGAAACCCAAGGAGGGGTTGCTATGAGTCAGATCTGACTCCACAGCAGTGAGCTTGGGTTTTGTGTTTTTGAAACCACATATGAGTCAGTTAGGATGTTTCTATTGGTAGGAACAGAAAACTACAAAAACTAGCTCAAACATTGAACATGATTTATTGGCTCATATAATTTAATAGTTCAAATATAGCTCAGAGATTAGGCACGGTTTGTTCAGGGCTCCAGTTCAATATCTCTGCATTTCTCTTTATGAGCTTCTTCTTCAAGGCTGGCTTCCCAATATGACACAATGGCTGCAGCAATGTCAGGCTCCATATCCATTATAGCATCATAGCAAAAAGAAGGAGATTTTCTGTGCCCAAGAATTCCCAGAAATTTTTCTGAGCATCACATTGATTAGACAACCTCTGAACCAGACCCTAGGACTGAGGGAAAGTAATAGAGTCAATGACTTAGTACTGGATTACCTCAGTAATCATTGTGGCAGCTGGGGAGGCAGGGTAACGCCTTGATTTGTAATATTTGTCAATTTCCCTGGTGTAAATCTCCCACCATAGCCAATGGTGTTTGGGAGAGACAGAGAGAGTGAGAGTGAGAGAGAATAGGAAAACTAAAAGCCAGGAATATTGTCAAGATACAGGGAGGAAAATAACAGAGTATATTTGAAAGCATTGCGGTAAAAACAATGCCTTTTCCTGATGTACCCTGATAAGTTAAGTCCACTTAATAAACTGTTACATACATAAAGAATGGAAAATAGATACCAAGATATTAGTAATTATTTCTTGGTGATAGAATAATGAGTAACATTCTTCTTGTATTTTTTTAATATATATATTGTAAATGAATAGATGACATATTATGTTCACAATCAGGAAAAATGATATTTTTTGACTCTTATTTGCCATAACATAAGCAGAGGCACATTAAGGAGCAGATGCCATTGTTCAGCACTCCTAATGCAGCATTCTCTGTTTAATTATGTGTAATCAATCAACAAGCGTTCTACTCGTACAAAGGAACAAAATGAACTGTGTTCAGTGAAGGAAATGGCTGCCTTTCCACATTATAAACTTGTTCCTTCTGAAATAGTCACTTACATCTATTGATCACCCTCTGTCCACCATATTAGTTTTCCTGAATTGTTTCAAAACAATTTTGTTGACATTCTTCTTTCTAATAATACATATTCCAAAGCTATAAATGGAATAAAAGTCATCAGAATGAGTGCACATCTTACATATTAATCATCTTATTCAAATATTACTGTGGTACTTACTTCCAGCTGGAAGTCACAAAAGAATGGGAGAAAAAAATACACATTTGATGGGCCAGCAAAAGTATCTATTAATTATGTGAGGAATTTCAGTTGTCAAAAAGGTTAAAAAAAATATTTTGAGTGGCAGATGAGATGAAATTCATCTTTCTTCCTCTGCTGCTCATTTATAAGCCATTTTGTTAATTTCAAAAACAGGAAGTATGAAGAATTAATGAGATTTTTACTTGAAGCATATCCTTCTAAGCCCATATCTATTTAAATTAGAAATGCAACAAAACAGTTGGTATATTTTCAGAAATTCTTAAAAAAAAATATAGCCTAAATCTAAATATTTTTCCCCTTGAGTTTCTTTTTAGAGCAAAGGCTCCAGACCAAATGCTTTATAAATCTATTCCAGTGCATGCACTTATTTCTGTAACTAGCATAGGCTCATGCCATCTCATCCTGTCAGAAAAGCAGGATGTATCACTACAGTGAAATTTATATGCCATTACACATGTGTCCAGAAGCCCTAGTAGCACAGTAGTTAAGCACTCAGCTGCATAACCAAAAGGTTGGCAATTCGAATCCACCAGTGCTCTGTGGGAGAAAGATAAAGTAGTCTGTTGCAATAACTATTTACAGCCTTGGAAATACTATGGGGAGTTCTACTTCGACATAGCTATAGGGTTGCCATGAGTCAGAATTGACTCAACAGCAACAGGGTTTGTTTTGTTTGTTTGTTTTGTTTTTTGACACTTGTGTTCTAAGGATATTGTTGTACCAGACTTTGAAGTCGCCAACAAAAAACATATTCCTTCTGCTTGGGATAATGCTTATCTCACACAAAGAAAAGACAGAAAAAGATCAGCTTCACTAGGGGGCACCAATATTCCAGGGCCAGTGAGTTGTCCAGCATCATAGGCTCTGGACAGATATTCCACACACACCTCACTCAAGCTGCAGTCGGAGGAGATCACGTTCCCTCCCCTCCCTGTCAGGAACAGATATAAAAGTGGCGTTGGCCAGGTGCCAAATGGTGCACGTGCTTGTTCAAGAGACAAAGAAAGTTACTGTGTGCCCACAACAGGGGGAAGACTTCTCCAATAAGGACAGAGAACTGGAAGAGACAGAGAGCAACCCAGTTCCCAGCTTCCTCATCAGGGCGTGTTCTGGGCCCAAGGCCTCTGTTTAGGCAGCTTAAATGAGAGACCATGGGAATAGAGGGTAGTTTTTCTCCCCCTGTATCTATCTGTCTTCCATACCAGATTAGGAACTCCTATAAATGTTGAAGGACACAAAATGGGTTTTCAATGAATATGTATTGCACAAGTAAGTCAGTAAATGAATGAAGTTCTGCTTTGCCCTATAGCCACTAATCCAGAAACAAATTTAAACTGAAGTAAGCAGAGATGAAAAACTGGAGAGGAGTTCCTGGGTGATGCAAACAGTTAACACACTGGACTGCGAACCAAAAGGTTGGGGGTTCAAAGCCATCCAAAGTCACCTTAGAAGAAAGATCTGGTAATCTATTTCCAAAAAGTCAGTCATTGGAATGTCTATGGAGCACAGTTCTACTTGACACGTGCGGTTGCCATGAGCCAGAATTGTCCCAACAAATACAGTGCAATGTGAGTCACCACAAGTCTCCAAATTAGAAAATAAAATAAAAGCAATGAAGTAGCTGACCATATCATATTTGACCACAAATTTCGTGTGCAGCAGACTTAAGTCAAGGTCCTCTGTGTTCTAGGCTTAAACCTATACCGTTACACAGCAGAAGTGTTCCTTGTGAATAGTTCGACCTCGGCTCTCTGGGCAGTGGCCAGAAAATGGAGCCCAGAGACTACAGAGAGTTGACCCCATAAAGTTAACCTCACATCTCTGGGGACATTTATAAAAATAATGGGTGACAACAAAGTATGTTTTCCTAAGGGCTATGGTTATAGACGTTATTAAGTGTACTCAAGTATCCAAAGCACTTCAGCACTTGGCATTTAAGTAAAGTATAGTTAGTGGATTGAAATGGTAATAGCTTGTAGGGATCCCTGAAATAAATTGGTCTTGGTAGATAAATTACTTTATATGGAAATTACTTCAGAGTCTATTCTGATTCATATTGTTTTTAAACATGTTGTGCAGGACTCAATAAAGTTAACTCCAATGGGGTCTGATATCCTGTATTTTAGTGTTTCTTTAGATTTAGTATTCCCCAGTTTATTAGTGGTTCCCAGGGGTGAGCCAGAGGGAGAGGAAAAAGGAAGCATCATGGACACTGGGCTTCTGTTAAGGGTGATGGGAAAATGTGGAAATGGATAGTGGTGATGGTTACAAATGATGAATACAATTAATGTCACTGAATTGTGCACATGAAGAATATTGAAATGGCAGATATTTTGTTACATATATATTTACCACAATTTGAAAAAAAAA
>NW_006921744.1:4069739-4075574 GCF_000298275.1 Orycteropus afer afer | reverse complement strand
CTTGAAAAAAAAAAAAAAGAGGAGCTCTGGTGGCATAAACAGTTAAGCACTTGACTGCTAACTAAAACATTGATGGTTCGAATTCATTCAGAGGCTCCATGGGAGAAAGACCCAGCAATCTGCTTCCATAAAGATTACAGCCAAGAAAACCCTATGGGGCAGTTCTATTCTGTCACATGGGGTCACTATGAGTCAAGATCGACTCTTCAGTACCTAACAACAATAACAACAAGATTTGTTAAATATGCACACCTTAGTCTCCATTCCCAGAAGTTTTGATTAGTGCATCTCTGGGTGACTAAAGGGAGCTCTGGTGGCGTAGTGCCTAAGGCACTTTACTGCTAACCAGAAGGCTGGAGGTTCAAACCCACCAGCCACTCCTCGGAAGGAAGACTGGGCAATCTACTTCTATAGTGATACCACCTTGGAAACCCAAGGAGGGGTCACTGTGAGTTGGATTCAACTCGACGGCAGTGTGTTGTGTTGCATTGCATTGGTGACTAAAATGGTTTATGCTCAAATACTAACCTAAAACTCAATGGAGTAGTTCTACTCTGACACACATGGGGTTGGCTTGAGTCACATGGGACTCAATGGCAATGAGTTTTTTAAGATGAAATCTAGATATTTATATTTTGAGCACCCTCTCCCTTCAAATGATTCTGCTACAGATAGGTTATAAAACACCCCTTTAAAATAACCAGTGTGGGAGACTCTGGTTTGGCCTGCTATGCTGAAACCTCAGTGGACTCAATTGCCCAACAAAAAATACACTGGAGAATTTGGTAGATCATAAGCATTTTCTATCAGACATCTCACAACAACCTTCAGAGCCACTCAGGCCTCCCCTGTTGTCACCAAAGCCTTTGACTTTGGGGCCAGGGACAGTTTTTCATGGACTTTCACCAACTTAGTGGGATCACATTCTATTAGGACTTCAGGTAATGCCTCTGCCTCCCATTCTCACCTCCTGCCCCAGGTCTTCACTGTTGACACAGAGGCATGAGACATTGTGTGACTTAATGGCGCCCACACATATGCAACCCAGTAACACAAGGGCAGTTAGTGTCCCATGAAGCAAAACTTTGACATAGGGAAATGCAGATGGCAGATAAACTATTTACCATGTTCCCCACAAGAAGCAGTTCCAAAAAGCAGTCATTTATATGTGGCCTTGTCTTAGTTACCTCATGCTATCATAACACAAATACCACAGGTGGATGGCTTTAAAGAACAATAGTTTATTTTCCCACAGTCCTATAGGCTAAAAGTCCAAATCAGGGTATTAGCCAGATTGATTCCTTCCTTGTCAGTAGCACCAGGCATTCCTTGGCTCCTTGGTGTTTCTGGCTTGTAGGAAATCCTCATATGGCATCTGTTTTCCCATTAGAAGTGATTAGATTTAAGATTTGCCCTACACTAGTATGATCTTGTCATGCAGTGGATTCCTCAATATGTCCCTTCTAGGAGCTCTGGTGGCATAGTGCCTAAGGCACTTGACTGCTAACCAGAAGACTGAGGTTCAAATCCACCAGCCACTCCTCGGAAGGAAGGTTGGGCAAACTACTTCTGTAGTGATACTGCCTCGGAAACTGAAGGAGGGTGACTATGAGTTGGATCTGACTCCATGGCAGTAAGCGAGCCATAGTCCTCTATTTTGTGTTGTGTTGTAAAACCTAGCCTCTATGCCTGTGTAGGGAGATATGTATCTTGAGTCCTGCCTTGCTGGAGAGTGTGACTCAAATCACCATGCTAAGTTTTCTCGAGACTATATATGTGAATGTTCTGGCAAAGTGCACCCTCTTTTGCTCCAGATCCTGCATTTTGTTCGTCATCAGCTCATCCCTATTCTTGAGACAGCAGCCAATCATTTGACCTGTCGATTTGGGTTTCCCAGCCCCTGCAACCACCCAAGTGGGGAGAGTCCTCCAGATCTACCCGAAGACTTGGGACTTACCTTCCTCCCCACCTCTAACACTGCATGAGCCATTTCCTTGGCAGTTTGTGGGTTCTTTGAGAGGTTATAGTGAAATAGACAATCCTAAGACAGGAGGGATAGTACTGAGGGGAGATGAAGTCAAAGTTAGAGCTGATGGAGTGGTAAGAAGTTTGAAAAATCTGGACAACTGGGGCATCTTTAACCTCACAGGGACCAGCCTTGTGCTTATCCTTTTAAAAAAATTATTCAAGCAGACCTTAACTGATTGATTGGTTATATTACACTAGATTGCATTGTATTACTTTATGGAAAGTGATTATATTACATTACATAGCTTTGGTAGTGAACTAGTTAAAGCATTTGGTTGCTAACCAAAATGTCAGCAGTTCAAACCCATCAGCCACTCCATGGAAGAAAGTTTAGGCAATCTGCTGCTGTAAAGATTTATAGTCTTGGAAACCCAGTGTGGGTTGCTATAAATCAGAGTGAACTGAATGACAGTGAGTTTTGAGTATATTAGATGTGAGCTAAGTATACAGTAGACTAGATTACATTGGATTAGATCGGATGAGATTGGATTAGATTGGGTTAGATCATAGAAGGTGATTACATTACATTACATTATGTTACATTACATTACATTACAGAAGACAATTTACTATACCCAAGACCAATTGATTTAGTCACATGGAACTACTACATGGCAACAACTAAACTAGTGTTGAGCCAAACCAGTGGAAACCATAACCTAGCCAAGTTGACACAAAAGTAAAATTAGCCATTGCAGGCCTCTTAGCTTTGCTGAATCCAAGTGAAAACCACACTCGGTAATTAAAATGGCTCTCACTTGCTCCCTACTTCACTCCCCTTGTGCTCCAAGGAATACTTGATAACATATGAGCACATAAGCCTTTGCCTCAGACTCTACTCTCTGGGAAATGAGTGCTAAGATACATTATATAATTACTGAACTGTAGTGCAGCAAAGAATTATGGATCTGTGACTTCCTCTGATCTGACAGAATTCCTTTCTCATTGCAGACTGCTGCACCTCTTCCAACATCACAGCAACATGTAAAGCACCACAGTACAACAAACTGACAGACAGGTGATGGTTAAGAACCTTAGCCAGGTAGTTATTCAAGTTGTTATTCTCATCAATCCCCAAATCTGAGCCAATTAATCTTTTTTTTTTTTTTTTTTAATTTTAAGAGCTTGTTTTATATTCAACGTTACAAGTACATTTAGTTTCATTCCCCATTCACCATGTCCAAACCTAACCCAGTCTCCTCCCTTCCCTACCCTGTAACCCTCCCCCTGTGCCCCTCATATTTATGCACTCCTGTTTGTCCTGCATTTCTTCAATTTGAATATTGGTCCTCTGGTGTCCCATGGTCTATTGCTCTAAGGTATGTATTACCATAAAGTATGTGGGTGCATCACCCTGGATTGAGTGGTCTGCATGTACATCTTGTTAACTTTGGACTGAGAGTCAGCCCCTGAGGGTGAATTTTATTCCAGGTACAGAATGTATTACAGGGCCATGGTATTGGGGATCTCATCAGACTTCATCTGACAAGTAATTCTGGTTGTTATTGAGTTTTGGGATTTTGTTCCACATTTTTCTTCCCACTCTATCCAGGATCTCCAGATTTGATCCTCTCCTGAGTGGTTGGCATTTGTAGCCAGGCACCATCTAGTTCTTCTGGTCTCAAGGGCCATCATGTTCTATGGCTGATTGCTTCCAAATGCCCTTGTTTTGTTGTTGTTGTTGTTTGTTTGTTTGTTTGTTGTTGTTTTACATTCTTCTTTGCTTCCAATGCTAGGAGACCATTAGCTGCATCTTAGATGGCCACTTGAAAGCTTTTAAGACCCCAGTCACTACTCACCAATGTAGGATGCGGAACAAGGCTTTTACATATTTTGTTGTGCCAATTGAATCTGGTGTCCCCCAGTACTATGGTCCTGAGACAGTAGATCTATTGAATCTCTCTTCCATAGCGTCTGGGTGTCTGTGAGGGAATACTCTGTGTCTGTCTTCTATTGTTTCTGTAATGATTACAGGTATTTCGTGTCACTGGTGTCTGTGCAAGGTTAGCCTCAGCTGAATCTATCATTGGTCTAGAGTTTACTCCTGCTCACTGACCCCTATCTGATCCTCTCAGGTCTTTAAGTGTTTATCTGTAGCCTGGTGTTTGGTGTTATGGTAATGCAGTATTGTGGAGACATTGGTTGGTATTAAAATCTGTCATCTATCTCCTATGTGCAAAATTCGGTGTCCTCCCATTTATTAATGTTATCATGGTGGTCAGAGATCCTTTCCACATATCCCTCCCTTTACCCATGTCAGTGTGTAAGCCCCAACTAGCCTGAAATTAATCCCTCCTCTTCCCTCCCCATCCTGGTAACCTACAAAATAAGTTCCCTTTCCCAAGCAAACCCTTCTTTGTCTTTTTACAGTAATGAGCTCATATAGTACTTTTCTTTCTGCAATTGACTTATTTCACTCAGTATAGTGTCCTCTAGGTTCACCCATGTTGCGAGATAATTCACGTATCCCTCATTGTTTTTTAATGTAGCATAGTATTTATTATGTGGATATACCATAATTTGGTTATCCACTCATCAGTTGATGGGCATTTAGGTTGTTTCCATCTCTTTGTTATAGTGAATTGTGCTGCGATGAACATAGGTATACGTATGTCTGTCTGTGCACTATCTCTCACCTCTTTAGGGTATATTCATAGTAATGGAATTGCTGGGTCAAATGGTACTTCTATTTCCAGTTTTTTTAAGCAAGCTCCATACCATTAGCCACAATGGTTGTACCATTTTACAATCCCACCAGGAGTGCACAGGAGTTCCAATCTCTCCGCAACCTCACCAGCATTTGTTATTTTCTGACCCATTGAACTTTGCCATTATTGCTGGGGTGAAATGATATCTCATTGTTGTTTTGATTTGCATCTCTCTAATGCTTAATGATCATGAGCAATTTCTCATGTGTTTGTTGGCTGCCTGTATATCTTCTTTGGTGAAGTGTCTGTTCAAGTCTTTGCCCATTTATGAATTGGGTTATTTGTCTTTTTAGTGTTGAGGTGTTGAAGTTTTCTATAGATTTTGGAGATAAGTCCTTTATCAGATATGTCATAGACAAATATTTTCTCCCAATCTGTAGGTTCTCCTATACCCTTTTGATGAAGTCTTTCAATGCGTGTAAGAATTTAATTTTTAAAAGGTCCCAGTCATCTAACTTCTCTTCTACCACCTGCACATTCTGGGTTATGCTTGATAGTCTATTTATGCCATAAATTAGGGCTCCCAGATTTGCTCCTATTTTATATTTGATGAATTTTATAGTTTTGGGTTTTACATTTAAGTCTTTGATCTAGCTTGAGTTTGTTTTTGTTTATGGAGTGAGATATAGGCCTTGTTTCATTTTTCTGCAGGTGGATATCCAGTTTTGCCAGCACCATTTGTTAAAGAGGTTGTCTCTTTCCCATTTAATGGGTTTTGGACCTTTGCCAAAGGTCAGTTGTCCATAGATGGATGGGTCTATATCTAGACTTTCAATTCTGTTCCATTGGTCTATCTGTCTATCATTGTACAAATACCATGCTGTTTTGACTACTGTGGCTATATAGTAGTACTTAAGATCTGGGAGTGAGACCTCCCACTTTATTTTTCTTCTTCAGAAGTGCTCTGCTTATCCGAAGTCTCTTTCCTTTCCATAAGAAATTAGTAATTGGTTTTTCCATGTCCTTAAAAAGTTTTGTTGGGGTGGTTCTGGTAAGATGGCGGACTAGGCAGAAAGACTGCACAGAACCTCTTGAACAAAGAAAAGGGAAACCAATTAACACAGACACAGAAGATAATCCTGGACCCCTGAGCCTTGAA
>NW_006921744.1:4044085-4065029 GCF_000298275.1 Orycteropus afer afer | reverse complement strand
TTCCTCTTTGCCAATTTGTATGCCTTTTATTTCTCTTTCTTGCCTTATTGCCCTGGCCAGGATTTCCAATACAATGTTAAATAGAAGTGGTGATAGAGGGCATCCCTGTCTGGTTCCCGTTCATAAGAGGAATGCCTTGAGTCTTTCTCCATTAATAATGATGTTGGCCGTTGGCTTTGCATGTATACCCTTTATTATGTTGAGAAATTTCCCTTCTATCCCTATTTTGCTAAGAGTTCTGAACAGGAATGGATGTTGAATTTTATCAAATGCCTTTTCTGCATCGATTGATATAATCATATGGTTCTTTTCTTTTGTTTTGTTTAAGTGGCAGATTCCATTGATTGTTTTTCTGATGTTGAACTACCCTTGTAAACCTTGTATGAATCCCACTTTGTCCGAGTGTATTAATTTTTTGATATGTTGTTGCATTCTGTTGGCTAGGATTTTGTTAAAGATTTTTTGGACCAATTAATCTTTATAGCATCACTCAACTGAGTTACACTGAATGCAATTATGTTTTGAAAGATTTATCTGTTCCACTTGAATGTAATTTGGGACAAAGATTCAAAACTCTCCTCCCTGCAAAGCTTTGTTCATTTTGCAGCTGTATCCTTGTATTACCCAGCCTAGGAAGCCATGCAACATCCCTTCCACTACATTCTATTAGCTCACTCACTATCAGCAAATCCATTTCAACACGTAGCGAACCCCACTGGGTTTCCAAAGACTATAAATCTTTATGAAAGCAGACTGCCTCATCTTTCTTCTGTGGAGCAGCTAGTGGGTTCAAACCACCAAAGTTTGGATTAGCAGTCAAATGCCTTAACCACTACACTACCAGAGCACATCTCAAATTCACATTCGCATGGAAAGAAATTATATTTCACCTTTTGCATGGCAGAATATCAAAGAATCAATGGACTACAGAACACCATAACATGGTTTTGCCCTACACATTTTCACATATCAAATCACTGGTTAAGCAATTACTTTTTGAGGATTCAATTGTGACCATCACTTCATAGAGCAAAGCTGTGCCTACAGTAGACCCCAATATTTGCTACATAGACAAAGTAGAATGAAAAAGGGCTTTATTTTCATGAACCCTACACTATAGTCATTTCAGTCATCAGTAGAACCAGGTATTTACTCACGTTAAAGATCTCCATTGACATACCAGGTGGAAAATTGAGACAGTTAGCTGAATAATTGAAGCAAAAAGGCTTTTCACTGTAATTACTTCATTAGATGATGCAGAGATTTTTGCCTATAGTGAGATTGTTTTTCCACTACCAGAGAAAGGAGACTTTTCCTAAACATTTTTCCTATCTCAGTCAATTTCAAATTTCTCCCAGATGGCTCTGAGAAACAACTCATGGAAGCAATTTATCACCAACTCTTTTATGCAAGGTATAAGGTGCCAGCACAGCCTAAACCAGTCCCAGAGGAGGTGCACATCATAACAAGCCCTAAGCCTTCATTAGGTGGCTGTGCTCCTATCTCTTCTGTGGGGTGAAAACTATATTGTCTCAACAAAGGAATTGACAACCAATTTGCAATCTAAAAGAAAGTGTTCAGCAACCATAAGAAACCAAATATCGACAGTACCTGAGCTCAAAAACAAAGTTGAAAAAAAAAAAAAATACTCTCCCTACTGCTCCAGAGGAAGATATGCATATTTGCATATTTCTAACGAAATTAAAAAAAAAAAAAGGAATCTTTGCCAAAAGCTTCCATTCACTCCACTTCCCCAAGATCAACCAAAAAAAGTCAATATGCTCTCCAAAATAAAAGAACCTAAAGCATTGTTTATCTGATTTGTACTACCCAGTTACACCCAGCCTTCAAGCTGACTTTCAAGTAATAGTAAACCTTTTATTATATGTGGAAATGGTTCAAGACTCTAAATTCAGCTCCTTTGAAGAGACTCCTATTTCCCCTACCATAAACTCATCCTTTTCTACCTTAAGAAAGGTGCCATTTTAATTACAGAGGAAGTGACTGTGAAAAGTCAAGCATTGCCTATTTTTGTAAACTGAAACCTCCTAGGACACAAATTACCAGTGCAGCCCATGTGTGCTGTGCTAACAATAGACCAGACCTAAGCAAGAGAGGAGCATCACAGAGACGCAAATAGAGGGCAAAGATGTAAACGGTTACTAAGAAACAAAGCAAAACGCATCTGGCCCTTTTTTCTTTACAACTCCCACAACTGTGATAGTTACCAGAGACAGTCATGTTTTTTATTGGTATTTAAAATGGGTAGATGACACATTGCTGACTTGACTTGCTAGAATACAAGAGCATCATTATATAAGAGGCTAAAACTTCCTCTACTGGCAAATGGGTAGTCCTGACTCCTTTAAATGGTACTTTATACACTAATTATTATAGCACCATATATAGAGATAGATGATAGATACATGATAGATAGATAGATAGATAGATGATAGATCAATCTCTGTGTGCGTGGATAGATATCCATATCTATCACCCATCTGTAAGTTTGTCCTACTGTAGAAGCTTGTATGTTTGTGATGCCAGAAACTATGCCAACTATGCCAGAAACTTATTTCAAATTTCAGCAGGGTCACCTTGGTGAACAGGTTTCAGCAGAGCTTCCAGACTAAAATCGGAAAACTAGGAAGAAAGGCCTGACAATTTATTTCTAAAAATTAGCCAGTGAAAACACTAGGGATCAGAATGTTGTCTGATGTAGTGCTGGCTGGAAGACAAACCCCCTAAGCTGGAAGGCACTCAAAATACACAGTGGCCACAACAATGGAGTCCAGCATTCCAGTGATCAGGAAATGGCACGGGACTAGGCAACATTGTGCTCTGTTGTACATGGGTCTCCAGGAGTTGGAGCTGACCTGACAGCAACCAATAACAACATGTATGTATATAAGTGTGTGTGTGCAGTACTCTAAAATAAAATATATAGATGCTCATACTCTGATGGCACAGTTGTTAAAGCATTCGGCTATCAACCGAAAAGTCAGCAGTTCGAATCCACCAGCCACTCCGTGGGAGACATATGATGCAGTCTACTTCCGTAAAGATTTACAGCCTTGGAAAACATTATGGGCAGTTCTGCTCTGTCCTGTAGGGTTACTATGAGTCAGAATTGACTCAACAGCAATGGGATTTTGAATTGGTCCTTCCCAGAGGCTAAGTCCAGATATGGATAGAATTCCAACTCCTAGAAAATACTTCAAAAGTAGAGCAGTGGGTGGAGTGGACTGATACACTGGCTTAATAGTGGAACTTAATGAAGAGGAAGGCAAGGGACATGGGACCAGGTGACAAATTTGTGAGTCCAGTTAAATCTAAACAGACATCATTCCGGGGTGGCAGGACCTTTCGTCTGGGACACCCCAGTTCAGTCTCTGAGGGCTACATTCTGAATTGGGGCTCTGAGAACACCCATCTTTATGTTTCTGAACTGTTGCACCTGCTTAGTCACTCCACTGCTATAAAATTTTCTATCAGGGGCCCTATGAGTTGCTGTCCCCAGAGGTCTTTAATAATGGGGGAAAAAAAATCCATCAGTCAAAGAAAAGTTGAAGTGGCAAGATGAATTTACAGACCCCTCCAGGTTTCTAATTTCCAGTAGCCTTCAAATGGAATTATCCCCCAAAACCATCACATCTGCTTTGTAATCTGAAAGCCTTCCCGGCTGCAATAAACTTCTGTATTGATTTTGCCCAAGTGAAAAGTAAAATAACCAAAGGGCATTGGAGAAAAGGAAAGCACAAAGAATTAGAGCCAGCAGCCTCCACCATTAAGCAATGAGTATTCAGAGATTCTTAGAAGGTCAGTGTGAGGCTCTGTCAGGAATTCATTTATTCCTTGCTCACAGACCAAGTGCCAGGAACCCTGCTGGATATGCAGAAGGTAAAGATGAAATGCACTTATGATCTCAGGGACCATAGAAGCCTTACAACACACCATGCTACTTGCCATTATGGACTGAATTGTGCCCCTCAAAAAAATGTATGTTGAAATCTTACCCTTATTCTTGTAATTGTGAACTATAATATAGTTTTTCATTTGATATGTTAATGAGATCTTATCAGAGTAGGGTGGGTCCTACATCTAATAAATTCTGAGTTATAAAAAGACCAGAATAAATGCAGAGACAAACACACAGGGTGAAGAGGAAGACAGACAGTGGAGACAGATGTATCGATGACCCCAAGAACACCAAAGTTTGCGAGAAGCTACTAGAAGCTGAAATAGGAAACTTCCTCCTAAAGCCACAACCTGAATTCAGACTTCTATACTCTAAAACTGTGAGGAAGTAAATTTCTGTCCTTTAAAGTTAACTACTTGTGGTATTTCTGTTTTGATAACTAAAAACTTGCTTGAACAGAAGACCAGGCAAATGCCAGGAGCATATGGAGAAGAGACAAATAACTGTCTGGGGTCAAAGGACTACGTAGAGAAAGGTGCCCCTGGGAGGGGTTGAACCACCAAACTTTATGCTATGCATTTAACTATCTGCACCACTTAGGGCCTCCAAAAGAAGTGACCAGTGAGCTAGGTCTTAGCTATGGGAAGGGGAGAACAAATAACATACCACTCCAAAGGTAACAATAGGAGACATTTTGTGCAGAAAGAAGAGGGAGCATATGGGAACTCTTTATATTTTCTGTGCAATATTTCTGTACAAATAAAACTGCTCTAAAAAATAAAGTATATTAATTATTTTGGGGAAAAAAGGCACACAGCAGCCATGTATAAGGGTACAAGGTTCTTTTTCACTTCATAATTTGCTGGCATGAACTTGAGTAGCACTTTAACAAAAAATGGCATTCTTCCTTAGTACTTTACCTATCATGAAAACTAAACTTAACATATACTGCTAGACTGGATCATGAACTAGAAAACAATGATATAATGGATATCATTGGGACAATTGAATAAATTTGATGACAGTTTAAATTAATCCTGTATTGATGTTAAAATTCCTGATTTTGATAGCCGTACTGTGGTTATGAAAGAGAAAGATCTTATTTATAGTAAATACATATTGATGTATTTAGGGGCAAATGGCAAGATTTCTGCAACTTGCTCTCAAATAGTTCTGAAAAAAGAATGACATATAGCTAAAAAGCAAGAAAATGGTAAAGTCAATGTGGCAAAATATTAGCAGCTGATGAATCAGGATACAGGGTATTCAGGTGTTCTGTGTCCTTTAAGTATAACATTTGAGTAAGTGTGGAAATTATTTCAAGGTAAAATATTAGAAGAATTTTATCAGTGCCTTTTTTAGAGCCCTGAGCACTTATTGCCTGTTTCATACCATCCCATTGTGTTTCCTCCAACTCCTCTCCTCCCACATGATTTTATTACACCACTCAAGGAGGATGTATGTTACAGACACAGTACAAGGCACTAGATGAATATAAAGATTAATGTGATTTAAACCTTGTGCTTATAAGCCATTGGTAGTTCAGTGGTAGAAGTCTTGCCTTTCAGGCACAATACCCAGGTTCCATCCTTGGCCAGTGCACCTCATGGGTATTTGTCAGTGGGGAATGCATGTTGCTATGATGCTGAGCAGGTTTCAGTGGAGTTTCTATACTAAGACAGACTAGGAACAAAGACCTGGCAATCTACTTCCCAAAATCAGCCAATGAAAACCTATGGATCACAATGGCCAATCCACAACAAATCATAGAGATGGTGCAGGATCAGACAGTATTTCATTCCACTATGCACGAGGTTGCTATGAGTCAGGGTTGCTACAAGTCAGGAGAGCTAACAACAAAAAGCCCTACTCTCAGTTTGATTTAGGACTTTCAAGTATGAACCAGTATGATCACTCTGTGAGACAAGAGCTACCATGTGTAAAGCAAATGTCCTCAGCAAATGTCCTCTGTTCCTCTGAGGAACATAAGAATTATGTAGACCACAGAAATCTCCATGTAGAGGACATTTGGGGTCAGTCATGAGAAATAGGTCAGATATTGACAGGAGAACAGGGGCATAGTATGAGTGACAAAAGGTAAAGGGATAGATAGAGTATCCTGAGTAAGACCCCAGATGTGGGAGGATAAAAGAGTTTCAGGTCATCTGGGAGTGAGGTTGGCAGTGGTGGAAAAAGTAAGGCTTGAAAGGAAAGATTGGGGTTAGAAATTAAATTGTCTTAAAGTACTATAATTTTTGTTTGTTTGTTTGTTTTCTATACTATAGGAAGTTAGTTAAGATTTTTGAGAAATTGTTTCCCTATGAGACTGGGAATCATGTCTTGAGTATCCTTTGTGGAACTTTACTTCATACAGGGTTGACATTTAATAAATAAATAGTGCTAGTGTGAGGTGTGAAAATAAGTATTCAGAACCTAGTGAAATTTTAATCAGACTCACATCCCAGAGATACTGTTGAAATATGAAATAATTTTAAAGGCAGAAAAATTGTCAAGTAATTACCATACACCAGTGTTTTACATTTTCTACCTTATTTAACCCTCCCCAACTCTCACATTTGTCAAATGGAGCTCAAAAAGTTTAAGTAAGCACCTAGAATCACAAGTAGTAGACAATTCATACTTTATTAGTTTCAAACAATAAAAATGGTCCATATTTAACTTGAGCAGGCAAGAGGAATAACTTAAGAATTGTAAGGAAACTTCAAGAATGAGATTCAGAAATTTCAGTCAAGAACAAAGGCAATGGCTACTGAGATTAATTAATCCCAGTTTTTTGGTTTATTTTCTTGTTTTTCTTTTTCTTGTGATATATATATAAGAAATCATTCATCTTTCCAATATTCTTCAGCTATGTACAGTTCAATGACATTAGTTATGTTCATCATGTTGTTGAACCTTTATTCACTTCCAAATTTTCCCATCACCCTTAACAAAAGCTCAGGTGTCCCTTCCCTACCACACATCCCTAATAAACTTTGGTCTCTGAACACTTCCTTATCCTACATATTTTATATAAGTGGAGTCATAACTGAGTCATTTTTAATCTCTCAGTCACTCTACTCAAGACACAAACTCTAGACAGAAAGCATTCACAGTCATCCCTTAGGTAGGAGACAGTGAAATACCTCAACCGCAAGTCCCACCACACTTTCTATGGGGCAAAACAAACAAAATATTCTATAGTGGCTGTGGTGGCCATGACTATGAGTCACTCAGGTAGGAATTTTCACACTTCCCCATCTCAAAACCAACTGTAATCAAAATAGCCTGGTACTGAAACAGCAACAGACATATAGACCAATGGGACAGAATTGAGAACCTAGAAGCAAATCTATCCAACATGGACAGCTGATATTTGACAAAAGGCCAAAATCCATTAAATGGAAAAGAGATAGTGCTCGAAAAACTGCTACCCATTTGCAGAAAAATGAAACAAGATCCATACATCACACCATATACAAAAACTAACTCAAGATGGATCAAAGAACTAAATGTAAAGCCTAAAACTATAAACATCATTAAAGGAAAAATAGGCACAAACTTAGTGGCCCTAACTTATGGCATAAATAAACTATCAAACATAACCAAAAATGCACATACAGCAAAAGATAAACTAGATGACTGTTGTTGTTGTTGTTATTTGCCATCGAGTCGGCCCAGACTCATAGCGACCCCTCCTTGGGTTTCCGAGGCATGACTAGGACCTCCTAAAAATTAAACACTTAATGTGCATCAAGGACTTTCTCCAAAAGAGTAAAAAGAGAATGTACAGACTGTTTTTAGGTGCCGTCAAGTCGTTTCTGACTCATAGTGACCCCATGCACAGCAGAATGAAACACTGCCCAATCCCATGTCAGCTCCATAATCCTTTGCTATAGTAGAGGCCATCATTGCAGCCACCGTGTCAATCCATCTCATTGAAGGCCTTGCCCTCTTTCGTTGACCCTCCACTTTACCAAGCATGACATCCTTCACCAGGGATTGGTCTCTTCTCACAACATGACCAAAGTAGGTGGGATGAAGTCTGCTATTCTCACTTCTAAGGAGCATCTTGGCTGCACTTCCTCCAGGACAGATCTGTTAGTTCTTTTAGCAGTCCATGGTACTTTCAGCATTCTTCACCAGCACCACAACTCAAAAGCATCAACTCTTCTTCGGTCTTCCTTATTCATTTTCCAGCTCTCACATCCATCCGTACGAGGCAAGTGAAAATATCATGTCTTGTGTCAGGCACACCTTAGTCCTCAAGGAGACATCCTTGCTCCTCAGCACTTGAAACAGTTCCTTCATGGCTGACCTGCCCAGTGCTACACGTCATCTAATGTACTGACTGCTGCTTCCATTGGCCTTGATTGTAGAACCAAGCAATGTGTGTTCTTTGACAACCTCAATCTTTTCTCCATTTATTGTGATGCTGCTTATAGGTCCAGTTGTAAGGATTTTTGTTTTCTTTATATTGAGACATAATCCATACTGCAGACTGTATTCCTCAGTCTTCATCAGTAAGTGCCTCAAGTCATCCTCACTTTCAGCAAACAAAGATATATTGTCTGCATATCTCAGGTTATTAATGATTCTTCCTCCAATCCTGATGCCACGTTTTTCTTCATATAGTCCAGCTTCTTGGATTATTTGCTCAGCATATAGATTGAATAAGTATGGGGAAAGGATACAACCCTGACACACTCCCTTTCTGATTTTAAACCATGTAGTGCCCCCCTGTTCTGCTTGAACGACAGCCTCCTGGTCAATGTACAGGTTCTGCATGAGTATAATTAAGTGTTCTGGAATTCCCATTCTTCTCAATGTTATCCATAATTTGTCATGATCCACACAATCAAATGCCTTTGCATAGTCAATAAAACACAAGTAAACATCTTTCTGGTATTCTTTGCCTTGAGCCAAGATCCACCTGACAGCATCTATGATATCCCTTGTTCCACATCCTCTTCTGAATCCAGCTTGCACCTCTGGAAGTTCTCTGTCAATATACTGATGCAAACGTTTTTGAAATATCTTCAGTAAGATCTTACTTGCGTGTGATATTAATGACATTGTTCAGTAATTTCCACATTCTGTGGGATCACCTTTCTTTGGAATGGGTACAAATATGGATCTCTTCCACTCAGTTTACTGGCCAGGTAGCTGTCTTCCAAATCTCTTGGCATAACTGAGTGAGTGCCTCCAATGGGGCATCCATTTGTTGAAAATATCTCAATGGGTATTCTTTCAATTCCCAGAGCCTTGTTCTTTGCCAATTCCTTCATTGCAGCTTCGACTTCCTCCTTCAATACCATTGGTTCTAGATCATATGCCACTTCCTGAAATGGATGAAGATCTCCCAGCTCTTTCTGGTACAGTGACTGTGTATTCCTTCCATCTTCTTTTGATGTTTCCTGCATCATTCAATATTTTGCCCATAGAATCTTTCAATACTGCAACTCAAAGCTTAAATTTTTTCTTCAATTCTTTCAGCTTGAGTAATGCTGAGTGTGTTCTTCCCTTTTGGTTTTCTAACTCCAGATCTTTGCACATTTCATTATAGTAATTGGCTTTGTCTGCTCGAGTTGCTCTTTGAAATCTTCTGTTCAGGTCTTTGATCTTGTCATTTCTTCCATTTGCTTTAGCTACTCTCAACTCAACAGCAAGTTTCAGAGTCTCTTCTGTCATCCATTTTGGTCTTCTCTTCTTTTCTTGTCTTTTTAGTGACCTCTTGCTTTCTTCATGGATGATAATCTTGATGTCTGCCCACAATTCTTCTGGTTTTCAATCACTGGTGTTCAATATATCAAATCTATTCTTTAGATGGTCTCTAAATTCAGGAGGAATATATTCAAGATCATATTTTGGCTCTCTTGGACTTATTTTAACTGTCTTTAACTTCAAGTTTAACTTGCTTGTGAGCAGTTCATTGTCTGTTCTACAATCAGCTCCTGGCCTGGTTTTGGCTGAATATATTGAGCTTTTCCATCACCTCTTGCCACAAGATGTAGTCAATCTGATTCCTGTGTGTTCCATCTGGTTAAGTCCACATGTACAGCCACCACTTGTGTTGTTGAAAAAAGGTGTTTGCAATGAACAAGTCATTGGTCTTGCAAAATTCTACCATGAGAGTTCCAGCATTATTTCTGTCACAAGACCAAATTTTCCAACTACCAGCGATTTTTCTTTGTTTCCACCTTTTGCATTCCAGTCATCAGTGATAATTAACACATCCTGATTGCATGTTCAGTCAATTTCTGACTGCAGAAGTTGATAAAATTTTCAATTATCTCATTTTTGGCTTTGGTTGTTGGTGCGTAAATTTGAATAATAATCATATTAATGGTCTTCCTTGTAGGCGTATGGATATTATCCTGCCACTGACAACATTGTACTTCAGGACAGATCTTGAAACTGCCTTTGTGATGACGAATGCCATGCCGTTCCTCTTCAAATTGTCATTCCTGGAATAATAGATCATATGGTTGTCTGATTCAAAATGGCCAAAACCCATCCATTTCAGCTCACTAATGCCTAGGATATAAATCTTTATGTGTTCCATTTCGTTTTTGACAGCTTCCAATTTTTCTAGATTCGTACTTTGTACATTCCATGTTCCGATGATTAATGGAAGTTTGCAGCTGTTTCTCTTCAATTTGAGTGGTGTGATGTCATTAAATGGAGGTCTCAAAAGCTTTACCTTATCTGTAAGAGTAAGGCTGGTTTTACTCTGATGATGTACAGACTGGGAAAAAATATTTGGCAAAGATACATATGACAAGTGACCAATTTCCTAAATGTATAGAAAAGTTCAACATCTTGATAACCAAAAGACAAATGATTCAATTAAAAAAGTGGGCATAGGGCATGAACAGACTTTTTACCAAAGAAGACACTGAGAAAGCCAAGAAACACATGAAGAATGTTCGTGATCATTAGCCATTAGAGCAGTGAAAATCAAAATAACAAGATATCACCTCATCCAAGCAATAGTAGTAAAGTTTAAAAAAAAAAAAAAGTGAACAACAAATGCCAGCAAGGGTGTGGAGAGATTAGAACCATCATACACTGCTGTTGGAACTGTAAAATTGTACACTGCAAAAAACAGTATTGTACATCCTTAAAAAGTTAGGAATACAAATCCACACAAACCAATAATCCCACTACTAAGTATATACCTTATAGAAAAAAGAACTGTCATACAAATAGATACACACACAACCATGTTCATTGCAGCATTATTCATAGCAGCAAAAAGATGAAAACAACCTAAGGGTTCATCAATGGATGAAAGGATAAACAAACATACACACAATGGAATACTATGCAATGCAAACAAACATACACACGATGGAATACTATGCAATGCAACATTAAAGAATAATGATGAATCTCTGAAACACTTCCTAACATAAATGAATCCGGAAGACATTATGCTGAGTGAAATAAATCAATCACAAAAGGACAAATAATGCATGAGACCACTACTATAAAAAGCCAAGAAAAGGTTTACACACAGAAAGAAACATTCTTTAATGGTACAAAAGATGAGAGAGGAAGAAAGGGAAAAATCACTAACTAGTGAGCAGACACACCTTAACTTGGGTAAAGAGAAAGGCAATATACAACAAAGGGGAAGTCAGCACAGTGCAATCAAGGATGACACTGGGAAGTGCACAAGAATCAAAGGCAACAAAAGTAAACGCTATTACATACACAATCTTGCAATAACAGTAATAACAAATAATAATATATGATTGGATACATAAGCAGACATGCAAGCTGAACAGTTATTGGAAGGCAAACAGGACTACATCCACAAGTATGTATATACAAGTATGGCATATACAGGTTTCTCCGTATGTATTTATATGTGCAGCAAGTATATCCATATTTATAGTAGAGCACACAGGGGTCAAAGTTATGAAAACTTCTTAGCCATAACAAAACACTTGAGGGAATGAGTCACTGGCCTTGGGAATTTAGGACCTTAGTCTCAGGGGATATCTAGGTGCCATAGCATAGCCCACGAAGACAGTGGTCTGCATCCTACTTTGGTAAGTAATAACTAGGGTCCCCAAAGTTTGTGAGCAGCTATCTAAGATGCAACTATTGGTCTCTCTCCATCTGCAGCAAAGAGTGAAGAAAAGATTCAAGACCCAAGGAAACAATTAGTCTAAAGGACTAACTGGCCATGAGAACCTCAGTCCCATTACCCTGAAACCAGAAGAACTAGATAGTGAACTGCTACCAATACCAACTGCTCTGATTAGGATCACAATTTAAGGTCATGGACAGAATGGGAGAAAAATGTGGAACAAAATTCAAAATCATTAAATAAATAAATAAGATTTACTGATCTGATAGAGACTGATGGAACCGCTGAGACTATGGCCTGTAGGCATCCTTAAAACCTGGAACTGAGTTGTCCCCTGGGGACCTTTCAGCCAAACAATATACAGGCCTATAAAGTGAACAATGACACGCTGTGAAGACATACTTCTCAGAACAATCAATCAAACAAGACCAAAAGGGCAGCATTTACCCAATAAAACCCCAGAAGGCAGAAAGGCACAGGAAGAGGATGAATGGAAACAGGAAACCAAGGGAGGAGGTAGGAAGAGTGTTGTTACATTGAAAGGATACAACTAATGTCATGAAACAAAATGTGTATAAATTGTTCAATGGAAAATTAATTTTCTCTGTAAACTGTCCCCAAAACCACAATTTTTTAAAAAAGAGGAATCACTCAGCTTTCCTACTGTAAGGACATGATTGACTAACTTCCCCAGCTGCCTCCCTCCAGACCTACCACCACTTTCCTGTTGAGGCCACATATCTTACAGCTACAGTCAATCACTTAACACTGGAATACTACATGTGACTAAGGGTACCAAGGCAGACTCATCCCAGCGAGACATGAGACTACTCCAATGAGCATTTTTGGCTTGAAGATTAACAATCAATTTGACCAAACCTTTCTTAGAACTGCACTGCAATCTAAGACCCTTCCTACACAACCCTCCTTCTCTCTCTCCTTCTCCAGGTGTCAGGTCTTTCTATAACCAGAAAACTTTCCCCACCTTCTCCTGCTCCCTCACCCAACAAATCTCTAGTATGATTGATCTCGTCTTGGCATCAGCTTCTCAACAGATTTAAAATAATGCAAAGGCAAAGCCACAAATTGAACTCTGGTCTGCGTGACCTCCAATCTATGTTATTTTCACTATCCTAACAAAATTAGTTGTAGGCAGAAAAAAAAAAGGATATTCTTATTACCACAGCTAGTAAGACCCCTATCTCTCTCAGGTGTCACAATAGAAGATGGACTTATCCAACACTAAAAAAAAAAAAAATTGAATTTGAAAACCATAAAAGAATAAAAGTCAATTAAGAGATGATTTTTATATTTCCCAAATTATTTAACTCTTTAAAGGGTTGTTTTAAAGCACTGAGTTCTGTTGTTGTTGTTGTTGTTGTTATGTGCCATCGAGTCAGAACCGACTCATAGCAACCCCTCCTTGGGTTTCCAAGGCAGTATCACTACGGAAGTAGATTGCCCAATCTTCCTTCCAAGGAGTGGTTGGTGGGTTTGAACCGCCAGCCTTCTGGTTAGCAGTCAAGTGCTCTAGGCACTATGCTACCAGAGTGTAAGTGAAATCTAGAGTGATTTGTTTCTACTTCCAGGAGGAAGCCTATCCTATGAAAACTGAGCTGTTGTTCATGGTAGCAGCAGGGGTTGGTTTTAGGTACCTGTGGTGTAGTAAATTACCTGGCATGGCTTTACTAGCCATGTCTTTGTAAACTCCATGGTGGAATTTGCTGTGAGAAACTGAGTAGCTCCTAATTGTTAAAATCATCCATCTGGGGTATTTCTGTTGGGAACAGCACAAAGTAATTTTCTGGGAAGTTCACTCTATCTCAAGTGTATAGAATTCTGATGTTGAGATTGTTTGGTTTGGCCTCAAAAGGAGCCCTCCTAGAAGCAGAAGAAGTCTCTCTGCTGGCTGTGAAAGACATGCTGCCGAGAGACACATGTTGCTAAGAAAGAGAAACCGAGAGACAAGCACTGCTGAGAAAGAGATGCAGAGGGACATGCACTGCTGGGAGAAAGACTGAGAGAGACTGTTGGGGGAGAGAAGGTGGGCTGAGAGAGACTGAGCATTGTTTGTGAACTTGAATTGTAGCCTGGTGCTTCCCTAAGAAACCTCACAATCTGTGAGTTCTGTGTGGCCACTGCAGCGAATTATCAAACCCAGCAGAGAGCTGTTGGGTGCTTTGGAAGGAACGGTTGGTGAAAGGGCTGGAGGAAGGCAGCATGTCTGGTCTTGCAGGAATAGGCTTTGGGCTACTGATGGTGATTCTGTCTTCCTCTTGTGGGGTTAGAGGAGATCAGAAGATGTGGCCTCCTTGCCCCTTTGGTAATGCTATAGATTTGGCACTGACTCCTGGTGACCTCAGGTGCAACAGAACAAAATGTTTCTCAGTCTTTCACCATCCTCACAATCATTGCTATATTTGAACCAATTGTTGCAGCCACTAAGACCATCCATCTCAGTGAGAATCTCCCTCTTTTTTGTTGACCCTCTACTTTACGAAGCATGATGTCATGCTACAGTGATTGGTCCCTCTGATGACATGTCAAAAGCAAGCAAGGATTTTTGCCATCCTGTCTGCTAAGGAATATTCTGGTTGTACTTCTTCAAGACTAATATGTTGACTTCTCTGGCAGTTCACTGTATATTCAAGATTCTTCACTAAAACCACAGTTCAAATGTGTGAATTTTTCTTTGGTCTTCCTTTTTCATTGCCAAGCTTTCACATGCATATGGGGCTATTGAAATGACAATCCTGATATCCCGCCTCCCAATCATGCCTCCCAAACCAGAACAGTTGTAAAACTGAAGGTCCATTCCTCATATCAAGGCTGAATAAATTTAAAAACATCAAAATACTACATATCATTTTCTCAGATCAGAATGCTATAAAATTAGAAATCAACAATAGACCGGAAGGCAGGGAGAATCAAATACATGGAAATGGAATAACACACTGCTCAGGAACCACTGTGTAACAGGAGAAATAAAGTGTGAAATAAAAGTTAAAAAACATCCTAGAAACAAATGGGAATGAAAACACAATATACCAAAATTTTGGGACACAGTGAAAGCGGTACTCAGAAGTCAATTTATAGAAGATTATGCACACATCAAAATCAAAATCAACACATTAACCCAACAACTCCAACCATTAGAGAAAGAACAACAAAAGAAGTCCACAGTGTCCAGAAGAAAGGAAATAATAAAGATCAGAGCAGAAATAAAGAAAGCAGAAAATAGAAAAAGAAAATCAACAAGACTAGAAGCTGGTTCATCAAAAAGATTAACAAAATCAACAAACCACTGGCAATTTTAACCAAGGAGAAGAAATAAAATATACAAATAATATGAATGATAAATGAAATGGGCAACATCACAACAGAATCAACCAAAATAAAAAGGATAATAACAGACTGCTACAAAGAACTATACTCAAATGAAGTTGAAAAACCTAGAAGAAATGGACAAATTTCTAGAAACACAGGACCTACCTTAACTAAAACAGACTGAGGTAGAAAATTTGAACAGACTGCTAATAAAGGAAGAAAATAAGCAGGTCATTTAAGAAAAAAAAAAAAAAACTCCCCATAAGGGGAAAAAAAAAAGTTCAGGCCCAGAGAGCTTCACTGGAGAATTCTATCAAACATTCAGAGAAGAATTAACATCTATTCTACTTAAGCTGTTCCAGAACACACAAAAGGATGGTTTACTCTCAAATTCATCCTATGAAACAAGCATAACCTTGATACCAAAACTAAGCAAAGACACCACTAATATGGAAAACTACAGACAAATATTCTTCAACAAAATCTTAGTCAATAGCAACCAACTCTATATCAAAAATATGTTAAGTTTTCACAAAAAAAATAAAATATTATGACCAAATTGGGATTCATACCAGGTATGCAAGGATGGTTCAACTTTAGAAAAACAATTGATGTAATCCACCATATAAATAGAACAAAGGAAAAGAACAATATGCTCAATCATGTTCAATGATCAATTAATGCATAAAAGGCATTTGATGAAATCCAGGACCACTCCTGATGAAAACTCTCAGCAAAATAGGAATAGAAGACAAATTTCTCAACATAATAAAGGGTATATAAGCAAAACCAATAGCCAACACCAATCTCAGTGGAAAGAAACTCAAAGCATTCCCCTTGTGAATGGGAACCAGACAAGGATCTCTCTATCACCACTTCTATTAAACACTGTGTTAGAAGTTCTACTCAGAGCAATAAAGCAGAATACAGAAAAAAAAGACACCCAAATTGTCAAAGAAGAAGTAAAACTATCTCTATTTACAGAGGATATGATCTTATACATAAAAAAACCAAGAGACTCAGCAAGAAAATTACTAGAACTAATCAAAAGATTCAGCAATGAGCCAGGATACACAATCAATATAGAAAAATCAGTTGGATTACTGTACATCAATAAAGAGATCTCAGAAAGGAAATAAGGGAACAAATACCATTTACAATAGCTATCAAAAAGATAAAATACTTAGGAATAAATCTCACCAGGGCCAAAAATAAAAAATAATACAAAGAAAGCAACAACAAAAAAAAAAAACTGTAAGAAACTACAATAAACCTACATAAATGGAAGAATATGTCATGCTCATGGATAGGAAGACTGAATATTTTGAAAATGTCAATATTACCGAAGCAAACTATAGATTCAATGCAATCCCAATCCAAATTCCATCATCATTCTTTAAGGACATAGAAAAATCAATCACTAATTTTGTATGGAAAGGAAAGAGCCCTCAGATAAGCAAAGCACCATTAAAGATAAAATTGGATTGAATTTAGGGACCCTAACTTATGGCATAAATAGACTATCAAGCATAATACAAAATGCATAAACAGCAGAAGAAAAGCTAGATGACTTGGACCTTCTAAAAATTAAATTCTTATGTGCATCAAAAGACTTTTCCAAAAGACTAAAATGAGAATTTACAGATTGGGAAAAAATATTTGGAGAGGAATTAAATAAGCATATCTGACAAGGGAACTTATCTCTAATATGGTCAAAGGATATGAACAGACACTTCACCAAAGACAATATTCAGGCAGCCAAGGAACACATGAAGAAATGCTCAAGATCATTAGCCATTGTTGTTGTTGTTATATGCTGAGTCAGACCTGACTCATAGCGACTCCTCCTTGGGTTTCCGAGGCAGTATCACTAAGGAAGTAGATTGCCCCATCTTCCTTCTGAGGAGTGGCTGGTGGATTTGAACCACCAGCCTTCTGGTTCGCAGCCAAGTGCCTTAGGCACTATGCTACCAGAGCTCCCATTAGCCATTAGCAGGCACAAATCAAAACTACAATAAGATATAATCTCACCTTAACAAAGTTCAACAAGACAGAAAACAGCAAATGCTAGTGAGGGTGTGGAGAGATTAGAACTCCCATATACTACTGGTGGGACTGAAAAATGGTACAACTACTGTGGAAAATTGTATGGCACTTGCTTATAAAGTTGGAAATAGAAATACCATTTGACCCAGCAATCCCAGTACTAGGAATATATCCTAAAGAGGTGAGATTCAGGACACAAATAAATATATGCACATCCATATTCATCACAGCAGTATTTACAATATCAAAGAGATGAAAACCACCTATCTGCCCATTAACTGATTAATAGATGACCAAATTACACCCAATGGAATACTATTCAATATTAAAGAATAATGAAGAACTAACAAAGCACTTCATAACATGGATGAACCTGGAGAATTTTATGCTGTCAATCACAGAAGAACAAATATTATATAAGTCCATTATTATTAAAAGTCAAGGAAAGTTTTACACAGAGAAGGAAATTTTCTTTGCTGGTTACTAGGGATGGGAGAAGAGGAGAACAGAGGGAAAATACATGGATAGTTAAGAGACAGGTGTTGGTATGGGTAAAGAGAAAAGCAATATAACAAAAGCATGTAACTAGCACAATATCATTAAGGAAAAGAGATGTGCACAAGATAGAGAGGTGCACAAGAGATACAGACAACAAAGGTAAATACTGTTGCATACACAATGATGCATTATCAGTAACAGCAAACAGTAAGCTACAAATAGATACATAGATAGACAGGCAAGAAGATCGGGTATGGATAGGCAAGTGGGGACATACCCAAGACTATACATAGGTTTGGCAGAAAATATTCCTACACACATATTTATATACGCTATAAAAATGTCCATATGCAGTTTAAAACTAACAGGAGGCAAAGTTGGATAACTTCTTAGCCACAACTAAGCACCTTGGAGGAGTAAGTCATTGGGCCTGTGGGCTGGGGACCATGGTCATGAGGAACATCAAGCTCAATTGGCACAGCATAGTATACAAAAATATTATTCTATATCTTCCTTCAGTGGATAGAGACTGGGGTCTTAAAAGTTTGTGAATGTGGATTCAAAATGGAATCTCACCAGTAAGCAGCACATTTATTTTTCCCTCTGGCATCTAAGAACTTTAAGAACTAGGTACAACAGTTTGAATTGAGATCTTTGGCACTCTGAACAGCTCACTGAATCAGAGTGCACCAAACACAGAAGAGCAGAATTGTAGGAAAGGCACAGGGAGATTTTTTTTTAGGAAAGAGCTACTGTTGGAAGATGAACAAGCACCCGAGAGAGACCATTGGAAACCTTTCTGGGGTAGTCACTGTCTGTAGGGCAGAGGCGGCCACCTGAGATCCCCAAGCCAAGAACGAGATCACTTATAGCAGCTTACCAGTGACCAATACAATATTCCAGTGGGCAGCAACAGACAACTGTCTCCAGTGGCTGATTTGTCAGTAATTTGGATGGTGAGAGTGCAGCTGGACACAGACACCATTGCTGAGACTCAGGTGGAGATCTCACTGGTGCACCAGAAAGGCTACCTCCCTCCCCTCCCAGCAGATTAGAGAGGGGCTTGGGTCAGACTGGGAGACATCGTGCTTTTCTTTGCCACAGTTATCGGGACTACAGGTCACTGGCAGGTACTCCCCTGACTCCACCACAGCTAAAATTGCATGCATCTTTGGCGCTGCAGGTGGGTGGTATCGCAGACAAACTCCAGAGCCCACCATTAGCGTTCGGGTGGGATTGCATCACTATCACGGGCAGATGGGGCACGGAGAGTAAAAAAAAATGCAGCTGAGTGCAATACCATGAATTTTGCCCTGGAGCCACGCTTTGGCACTGGGGGTCGCGGAGGTGGGGGCTTTGAGTGTCCATGAAATGGGTGGAAATTTGTGACCCACTAATAATAGGAATCTTTCCTGAGATTGAGCCGCGGTCTTGCAAATAAATACATCATAAATAAGAGCCTGCTCAGGTACTCTCCCAACTCCAACACACCTGAAATTGCGTGCATCTTTGGCACTGCAGGTGGGCAAACTGCAGGTGGGCAAACTCCAGAGCTGGCCATTGGTGGTCTGGCTAGATTGCGTCAGCACCAGGGGCAGACGGGGCATGGAGAACAAAGAAACTGCAGCTGAGCCTGGTCCCGTGAATTTTGCCTTGGAGCCGCGATTTGGTGCTGTGGGACTGCGGAGGTGGGGTCTTTGACTGTGCCTGAAATTGGTGGAAATTTGTGACCCTCTAACAAGAGGATTTTTCCTGAGGTTGACCCACGGTCTTGCAAATAAATATGTTATCAATAATACCCAGCTCAAAGCCCTAGAAACCGACCCAAGCAATACCAAGCTTTCCTTCTTCTACTCCCACATTCTCCACCAATAATTTCACTCATTCAGTAGAAGAAATCATATTCAGCCAATTACCATAAAAACTCACACTTTGAACTCTGTACAAAAAACAGAAACACATATCCACACTACACACAGTGATTCCACCATAACAAAGAAAACAGCAGAGCGACCCAACACACCTGAATCAATAATAAGATAAAACACACCAGCTTCACCTTTCCAAAATATTAAACCATAAAACCAAGAAAAAAAAAATCAACACGTAACCAGCACCTAAAGACAAACTAAAGAGACAACACTCTACCAGATTCCAAAGGCTTAAGAAGAGGTTCTTCTTTCCAGTAACCCCAAGAACTCTGTGGACCAGCACTACATGACTGAAAAGGTCATGGGGTACACCTTCTTTTCTTTTTTTTTTTTTTCTTCTCTCTTGATTAACCCCGTTACTTGTTGGGTTTTTGTCTTTTGTTTTGTTTTTGCTTTTTTTTCTCTCTCTCTTTCCTCTTGGCTAGTTTGTTTTCTTTCTTCATTATTCTCCTTCTCTACCTTTTTTCTTTTAGTGATCTATCCCCAGATATTGCATGTTTACCTGTTTTCTTTTTATTTTCTCCATTTTTTCTTTTTTTGGGTTACTGTTCCTGTGTGATTTCAGGGTGTATTTTTTGTCTATGTGCTTTTAGTTTTTTTGATGGTTATTCAATTGTAATTTTTGCTTAACTGAGTGGGAGAAAACAACAGTCCCCATAAGACACAAGTACACCCACACCTCCTGAACTTCATTTACTGAGCGAGAGCCAGCACCTCCTTCTCCACCAATGGGTCAACGACAAAAAACCACCAAGAAGAGACTGAATCACCCTTAGCTGCTCTTCACAAACAATTAACAGAGACCTTAATACAACATCATGATACCTCGGAAACAACAGACCATCACAGTCCACACAAAAAAGCAAGATAAAGTGGTAGAAACAAGGGAGCAAAATACAGATCCAGAACACATCCCTGAGGAAGAAGCAGCATTAAAACTCTCTGATAAGGAACCCAAAAGAATTATATTTAGGTATCTTCAAAGGATTGAGAGACAGACCAAAGAAAAAACCTTAGAAGAATTTTGGAAGAAAACACAAGAACAAAATGACAAAATAAATGAAAAATTAGAAATTATTCTAAATCTACAGATAGAAATCCAGAAGATTAATTCTAAATTGT
>NW_006921744.1:4000634-4025608 GCF_000298275.1 Orycteropus afer afer | reverse complement strand
ACAAAAAAAAAAAAAAAAAAGCTTGTGAATGGCTGTTTAAAATGCAACTATTGGTCTCTCCTCATCTGGAGCAGGGAAAAGAGAAGAAAATCAAAGACACATGGAAACAATCCAAAGGACTCATGGACTATGGAACTTCAGCCTATGTGACCCTGAGACCGGAAGAACTAGATGGTGCCTTGCTATTAATGCCAATCATTTAGAAAGGGATCTAAATTGGGAGTCCTGGACAGAGTGGGAGAAAAAAATGTGGAACAGAATTTAAAAACCATAAAGAAGACCAAGTTTACTGGTCAGAGAGAGACTGGTGGAATCCCTGAGACAAAGGCTTCAAGTCACCCTTTTGGCCTGAAATTGCACTCACTCCTGTGCCTTAACTCAGCCAGACAATAGACAGGCCTACAAGCAGAACAGCTACACAAGGGAGGTGCACTCCTCAGCACTATCAACCATGGGAGATCAGAAGGGCAGCATTTGCACAGGGAGAAATGTAGGGAGCCAAGAATGCATAGGCAAGGAGGATATAGGGAAAGAGAGGAAGTAGGAGGAAAGCTGTTACACTGTAGGGAATGCAATCAATGTCACAAAAGAAAATGTGGTTGAACTGTTGAATGTAAAATGAATCTGGTTTGTAAAATTTCACCCAAAACATAATAAACGTTTAAAAAAAAAAAAAAATGAAGGCCCATTAAAGTTAGAGGAAAAAAAAAAAAAATCATCAGGTAGCCTCAGCACTGCTGGAACTCTGTCAAGGCCAAGGTAAAAGTTGTGTTCCAGACAAACCAAACCACTGTATCTCCAGGCAGAAAAGTTGATCCAAAACCCAGTGAGAACCTGGAGCCAAGAGAATGCAGAGATATCAGCCAGAAAAGCCCACAGCATTGTCATTTAATTCATCAGTGTGAAAGATCCCAGGAGAAAACTAACTTTTGTTAGCCAACTGAGACTTACATAGAAATAAGACTGTTTTAATTTGTCAGTTCTTCCCACAAGCCAACCTGTAAAAGACTTTTTTTAAACTACCAGGGTTATGTTCTGAGGAAAAATTAAAATATTCATCACGTACATTTCATATATTGAAATATTGCAATCTAGAAAACCTTGACTGAAATCAAGAATCTTCTCTCTAGCCATTTTTTTTTTTTAGCAAATATATATTGAACACTTCCAAATTCCATAGCTGCATGTGTTAAAGGCTCCTTTCTTCAAAGAACTATTCATTTAAATAAGGAAGTTGGGAATGGTACATGGAACTAACATCTATTGAGCACCTTCTATGTGCCAGACAGGACACATATGTATCAATTACGATTTGAGTTTTTCATGTCAAGTTCTTGCTCGGGTCTTTAAAAATCCCTGATTTTTGGTGTAGCAGGGAAGAACAATAAATCCTTTAGTTGCACATCAACTGAATATGTTGAGTGGAGGGGTTAATTAATTATGGCTTGACTAATGGAGACTATTAATAAATAAAAATGAAATTTTCATTGCAAAGAAGGAAAAAAAAAAGATACATATGAAAATTTCAATAGCAATATGAGAAGACTAAAAACTCACTGCTGTCAAGTCGACTCAACTCATAGCAACCCCTCCTTGGGTTTCCAAGGCAGTATCACTATGGAAGTAGATTGCTCAATCTTCCTTCTGAGAAGTAGCTGGTGGGTTTGAACCGCCAGTCTTCTGGCTAGCAGTCAAATGCCTTTAGGCACTACACCACCTCAATATAAAGAAAACAAAAATCCCCATAACTGAACATATACAACTACGTGTAAAACACAAGATACAGTATATTGATCAATGGTTCTCAAAGTATGGGGCTTGGAATAGCAGCAGCATCTGGGAACTTACTAGAAATGCAAAATCACCAACCCCACCCCAGATCTCCTGAGTACTCGGGGGAGGGGGGGTGGCACAGAAATCTGTTTTAATAAGGGCTCCAGGTGATTCTGACGCATGCCCAAGTTGGAGAACCACTGATACAAATAATAGAGACTTGGAGTCTCCAAGAAGGGGAGACCACTGAGGGCTGATGTAGTCAGAGAAGACATCTTAGGATCCAAGTTGATCCTTGAGAAATGAGTAAGAATGAGTGGAGAAAGAGGCATCAAAAGCCATGTGGGAAGGTACACACACTATTGCATCATTGGCTACTGTTTCCCCGGGTTTCAAGGTTTCATTTTGATAATAAGGATAAGTCACCATTTTCTACTTGTAAGGATGAATTAGAAACACTTTACCAGTTACTATGGAGTCAACTCCAACACATGGAAACCCACGTGTCTCAGAGTAATGCTTTCAATGGCTGATTGTTTAGAAGAAGATCACCAGGTCTCTAGGTGAACTCAAACCACTAACCTTTTGGTGAGCAGTCAAGTCTGTTAGCCCTTTGCACTACCCAGGGACTCCCAAGGTAGCTGACACATTCCCAAATAACTAAAGCCTAATACAGTGCACTACATTTGATACTACTTATCTCTGTAGAATTGTGCTCCATTAAGTTTTCAAGATGGACTCATACCTCCAAACTGCACTCAGCAGCCAAGCAGGTTACATGTTTGCACTACCCTGGGACTTCTGAGACACATTACCATGGTTTTTTCCAGTCAATAATTCAGTCTAGTCCTGGGACCTCATACTTGATCCAATTTATTCTCTCTGTTGAAAAATGACAATGCAATTATTAGCATTTTATCACTATGCCATTATTAATTCTTCATCCTCAGGATGAATTTCTCTCTTCTACCAACCCTTTTCAGGCTATTGCTACCTTGATTATCTTACAAACTCTGTTCAGTATCTCACTCTTTGCCCTATACAAACAAAAAGGGTTTTAAAAGGAAATTTTCCCACAGTCTAAAAAAAGAACATGAATTTTAATCTGTCATCCCATAGAGAATTGCACATTTCAAATGATTGTTTAAACTTGGATAGCAGCTTGTTCCACAGTTGCAGCTGCAAACTTAATAGCCAATCATGGCACAGCACTATGTGAGAATTTCTACAGCTTTGCAAATAGTTCTAAGGCTCATCAACCTGCTTCCCAAAATGCCTCTCTATTTTCCCAGAAAAATTTACGTTTCATCTGCTAATATCCTTACCCTCCTACACATCCATATTTCTTTCTAGCTCTCCTCAAGGTCCCAAGTAGAGTGAGAAGAAGTTACAGTTAACATTGTATAGTTAAAACTACACACTGTAACAGAAACAGGTTTTCCATTCCAAGCCACCAAGTGAAATCTGACAAAGACCTTCCACTTCAAGCAGAGGCCAGCCACTACTTCACTCATTTATTCATTCAACAAACATTTATAAACACCTACTGTTGGAAGAGGAACCCTGATTGTACAACAGTTAAGCTCTCGGCTGCTAACCAAAACATTGGTGTTCAAACTCCCCCACCAGGTGAACAAGACAGGGGTATGAAAGCCAAGCTATTGTGACCCAATGCAAGGCAACTGTGATGGGCTATATTCACTCCAGTGCACCCTAACAAGTCAATTGAGACTTTATGAAGTCTATATTGCATTATGACTTTATCCTCTGCCCAATCTTATGTATCCTCATTTCTTTCACAGATATTAATTCTAATGAGCATCATGAACTTCAACCTCCTTCATAGCATTTGCTTCCAGTGAAATAATGGTTGGTACCTATGACAGTTGGTACCAGAAGCAAGGGACAAGATGGAGTTTTGGAGCTTACTTATCCACTGGCAGGCAATGAGGACCCAATCACTGATATTAGGTGAGGCACAGACAGCCCCTGGCACAGAGTGGTGGTTCAGTTGTTACAATTCTCCCAATGGTGAATTGGGATTGTGTACAAGAGGAAGGAAATGTGTTAAGTGGCCCACCCTACCACCCCTTCTGGCCATTGTTAGGTAAGTAACGAAGTCTGCCAAAGTGCAGCTTACCTTAGGTCCACTGTGTCCACAGACCCACCCAGTGATTATTTCCCTAGTTACAGAACGTATATTTGGGATTGACATACTTGGCACTAGCTGGAATCCTCATACTGGGTCCTAGGTCTATGAAATAAGAGCTATCCTAGGGAAGGCCAAGTGGAAGCTTCTGAAATTAATCCCTCACACCTAATATAATAAATTTGTAAAAAAAAATTACATCCTGGAGGAAATGATAGAGAGGATATAAAGAATGCAGATGTGGAGGTCGGGAAAATGGCATCTTACCTGTAGCCCACATGTTAGTTCCCTCTAACATCCTAATGCCTGAAAAACTAGGTGCAGCAGTTTGAAATGGGGATTCTGGTGCTCTGAACAGCTCATTAAGTCAGAGAAGGCCAGACTTAGGAGAATAGGAGAAGAAAGGAGGGAGAGGCTGGGTAAATAGCTGGGAAGGATAAAAATACATGAACCTGCCCTGCTGGAGCGCTGACCAGCCTGCAAGACAGAGCATCAGAGGGCTCCCTAGGGCAGTGGAGAGAACGCACCAGAGGACCTGCAGCCACTCCAGGGATCTACCTTGTTTTTATCACTTGGTTTTTAGCACTCAGTTTTATCAGTATACTTGGGACCACTGCTAAGTGGGAGGGCGGAATTTCTGAGAAGTGGAGCAGAGACCCCTCTGACTTGGGGTGTCCATGAATTGCAGCACAGAGGGAAGCATGCCACAGGTGGGCAGGCCCTGGAATGAACTCATGGCACGGGTCAGGGCAGCTATCCCAGGACAGCTTTTTGGCATGAAGGGGCCAAGAGTGTGGGGTTTTTGTGGCTGTCTGAAAGTGGCAGAAAGTGGCAGCCCCTAACCATTGGGGTCTTCACTGAACTTGAGCTGTAGGCCTGTAATGGTATAATGTCATCATTAGCAATCTACTCAAAGCCCTGGAAATGGCTACTGGTACCTTGGAGTTTTTCCTTTTTTCTTCCTCCTTTCCCCACTTCTCCCCTGCCTTATCCAATAGAAAAACCACATTACATCACCTTAACACCTGCCGACTCAAATTCTAAATCCCCTTCACAATGAACAGAGACCTGCATCCACATTCCACAGAGTGATCCCATCATCATAAAGAAAACTGCAGAGCAACCCAGCACACTTGAATTAATAATCAAAAAAATAAAATACACCAGCTCTACCTTTGCAAAAATAGTAATCATAAAATCAAGACAAAACAAATCAATACATAACTAACAGTTAAAGACAACTTCAAAATGTCTAGGAAACAACAGGCTACCTCAAAGCAAAAAAATAAAAAACAGGATAAGACGATAGAAATAAAATCCCAAACAAAAGTCTCATTAAACATGGAGGAAGAGGAGGCAATAGAATTATCCAAGAAGGAATTTAGAAGGTATGTTTATAGAACTCTGCAAGAGCTTAAGGAAACCTCAAAAAGAACCAAGGAGAAAACAAACAACACCCTGAAGAACTCAGGAAAACCATTCCAGAACAAAATAACAAGATTAATACACAATCAGAACTCACAGAAAAACAGCAGTTAGAAATCCAGAAGATGAATACCAAAATTACAGAATTACACACCACACTGGAAGCACAAAAGGATAGGTTAGAACAGGCTGAAGAACACATTCCATAACTAGATGATAAATCCCTATCAAACATAACCCAGAATGCACAGGAAATAGAAGAGAAGCTGGATGACTGGGACATTTTAAAAATTCTATTCTTATGCACATTGAAAGACTTCATCAAAAGAGTAAAAAGAGAACCTACAGATTGGGAGAAAATATTTGTCTATGTTATATCTGACATAAAGGACTTACCTCCAAAATCTATAGAAAACTTCAACACCTCAACACCAAAAAGACAAACAATCCAATTCAAAAATGGGCAAAAGACATGAACAGACACTTCACTAAAGATGATATACTGGCAGCCAACAAACACATGATGAATTACTCCTGATCTTTAGTCATTGTTGTTGTTGTTGTTGTTGTTGTTTGCCGTCGAGTCGGCCCCGACTCATAGCGACCCCTCCTTGGGTTTCCGAGGCAGTGTCACTACGGAAGTAGGATTGCCCAACCTTCCTTCCGAGGAGTGGCTGGTGGGTTTGAACCTCCAGCCTTCTGGTGAGCAGTCAAGTGCCTTAGGCACTATGCTATCAGAGCTCCTCTTTAGTCATTAGAGGGATGCAAATCAAAAAGCGATGAGATATCACTTCACCCCAGCAATAATAGCAAAGTTCAACAGGACAGAAAATAACAAATGCTGGCAAGGTTGTAGAGAGATTGCAACTGTCATACATTGCTGGTGGGATTGTAAAATAGTACAACCATTGTGGCAAATGGTATGGCATTTCCTTAAAAAACTGAAAATAGAAATACCATTTGACCCAGCAATTCCATTACTAGGAATATACCCTAAAGAGGTGAGAGGCAGGACACAAACAGACAAATGTACACCTATGTTCATCACAGCACAATTCACTATAGCAAAGAGATGGAAACAACTTAAATGTCTATCAACAGATGAATGGATAATCAAATTGTGGTACATTCACACAATGGAATACTATGCTACATTAAAGAACAATGAAGGATACGGGAATCATCTCACAACGTGGATGAGCCTGGAGGACATTATGCTGAGTGAAATAAGTCAATTGCAGAAGGGCAAATAATGTATGAGCCCATTACAGTAAAAAGACAAGCAATGGTTTACTTAAGGAAGGGAACTCACTTTGTAGGTCACTGGGAAGGAGAAAGAAGGGGAGGGAATAATTTTGGGCAAGTTGGGGGCCACACACTGAGGTGGGCAAGGGGAGGGATGGTATGGAAAGAGTCTGTGACCACCATGAGATCAATGGATAAAGGGAGGACATCAAATTTTGCACATAAGATATAGATGACAGAAGTTGATATCAGTATATCCACAGTACTGCATTACCATTAATACCAAACCCCAGGCTACAGATAAACACATAAACATCTGAAAAGATCAGATGGGGGTCAGTGGACAGAATTATACTCTAGACCAAGGATAGATTTAGCTGAGGCTTATCTTGCACAGATAGCAGTGACACAAAATACCCATAATCCTTACAGAAGAAACAGAAGACAGACATAGATCAATCCCTCACAAATAGCCAGACACTGTGGGAGAGAGATTCAATGGATCTGCCAACTCAGGACCACAGTATTGGGGGACACCAGACTCAATTGGCACAACAAAATATATAAAAATTTTGTTCCACAACCTACATTGGTGAGTAGCAACTGGGGTCTTAAAAGTTTTCTCCATCTAAGATGCAGCTAATGGTCTCCTATCATCAGAAGTGAAGAAGAGTGAGAAAAATCCAAGGGCATTTGGAAACAATAAGCCCTAGGACATGATGGACCTCAAGATGAGAATTAAATGGTTCCCAGCTACCAATGCCAACCACTCAGGAAAGGATCAAAACTGGAGATCCTGGATAGAGTGGGAGGAAAAACATGGAAAAAAATCCAAAAACACAATAATGACAAGAATTACTGGTTGGATGGTGTGTTAGACTGGGTTCTCTAGAGAAACAAAACCAGTAAATCTTATATATATGTATATATAAAGAAATTTATCTTAGGAAAATGGCTCACACACTTATAGAAGCTGGCAAGTCCAAAGTTCCTGGATCAAACATCAAGCTGGAGGTTTTTCCCGACTCTTGCAGCTGCAGGGGCTGAGGAGCTCAAGGTTGGCAGGCAGTACACCAGCTGTTGACTCCAACAAATGACGAATCCAAGATCTCCAGGCCGAATGGTGGATTGTTCTGTCAAAGGCAATTGTAGGCAGCACAACAGAATCCAGATCCATAGAAGAATGTCTCTTTTCCCAGGATGTCCATAGATATACTGAAAGCAGGCCACACCCCTAGGGAAACTCCCTTTTGACAGATTGGCTGCTCAAAACATAATCATCTGATCCCATCATTGGAATAACAACATCATAACAGCTTATACCACACAGAATTGTGGTCCAGCCAAGTTGACACACAGCTCCAACTATCACAGATGGAGTCTGGTGGGATCCCCAACACTATGGCCCTGGGATACACTTCAGTCCTGGAATAAAACTCACTCACAGGAGCTGGCTCTCAGCCCAGTAATAAATAAGATGTACATACAGACCACTTAACCCAGGGTGATGCATCCACATACTCCATAGAGATGCATCCCTTGGAGCAATTGACCACGGGTCACCAGAGGGGCAATATTTACATGGAGGAAATGCAGGACACACAGGAATGCGTAACTATTAAGGGTGAGGGGGGCAGGAGGAGGGTGTCACTGGGAAGGGAGGGGAGGAGAGTGGGTTAGGATTGGGGATGATAACTGAGGAATGAAACCAAATGTACACGAAATGTTGAATGTAAAACAAACTCTGCTCTTCAAATTTGCAACTAAAACTAAAGCACAGTAAAATAAAGAATGCAGACGTGGTAAAAACCAAACCAAACTCAATGCTGTCGAGTTAGATCTGACTCATACCAACCCCTCCTCAGGTTTCCAAGTAGTATCACTACAGAAATAGATTGCCCAACCTTCATATCTCCATTTATTTCCTTCCATTTATTTATTCTAGAAGATAGCCATAGACTACCAATAAACTCAACTAAGTAGGAGCCCTGACAGCAGCTTCTGTGCAGATTTGATATCTTTCCTAGAGTAGATCAGGGGTTGGCAAATATGGCCACAGTCTGTTTTTGTATAGCACTCGAGCTAAGAATAGTTTTCACATATTTAAATGATTATGAAAAAGAAGGAGGAGGACCAACAGGAAGAAGAGGAGGAGGAGAAGGAGGATGAGGAGAAGGTGAATAGATGGAGACTTCAGGTAGCCACAGAACCTAAAGTATTTAGTATCTGGCCCTTTACAGAAAAGTTTGCCAAACCTTGTAATAGATTATGTGGTCAATGATTTGGGAAACTCATTTTATTCTATCTGATTCTGGAAAGAAGATCAGAAATACTTTATACTTATTTTGAATGGACAACATGATACTACTATTGTTGGGCCTCAGGGCTATGTTAAATCTCCTATCTTCTGTCATACTATAATCCAAAGAGATCTGGACCATCTGGACATCCTGCGGAACATCAAATTAATCCAGAACATCAATGATGTCATGTTGATCAAGTTGAATGAGCAAGAGAAGGGTAGCTTGATAGTAGCCTCATGTTCATAAAATATATTCACCTCTGAGGATGAGAGATAAATCCTGTGAAAATTCAGGGCCCCATCACATCCATAAAATATTTATAATGGTCAGGGCTGTGCTGAGCCATCCCCCCAAAGTAAGAGTCAAATTATTCATGAAAACTAATAATAATGTCTTGTGGGCCTCTTCAGCTTTTAGAGACAGCATATTCCTAAGAATATTGCTCTGGTCTATCAGCTGACACAGAAGTCCGGCATCTTTGAGTGGGGCTCAGAGCAGAGAACAGGCCTGAAGCAGGTGGGGCAAGCAGCCCTGCCACTTGGATCAGACAACACGGCAGACCTATTGTGATGGATATTTCTTTGGTCAGAAAAGAGGCCATATGGGGTGTTATGGATTTAATTGTTTCTCTCAAAAATATGTTTTATAAATCCTAACCCCTATACCAGTGATTCTAATCCATTTTGGAATAGAGTTTTCTTTGTTTTGTTAATGAGACAGTATTAGTGTAAGGTGTGTCTTTTTTTTTTTTTTTTTTAATTGTGATTTGGGTGAAAGTTAACAGAGCAAATTCACTTTCTATACAGCGGCTCACATACACTTTGTCTCAAGACATTGACTGTAATTTCCCACAATGCAACAGCTCCCCTCCCACTTCTCCCCATAGTTACCTCTTCCCTGTGTCCTTCCCTCCCTGCACTCCTGCCCAAGCTGTCTCCCTGTGCATGCACAGCCTTCTATTTTCCCATGATTGTTCTCTCCAAGGAGTATATCTGCCAGATGTAAATGTTCAGCTCATATGCCTGTCTTTTGTTTGGCTGGAAACCACAGTAGTAGGTTCAATTCCAGACCTGAAGGGCAGTTAGGGGCCATAGTCTCAGTGGTTCCATCAGGCTCTATCACACCAGCAAAACTGGTCCTTTTTTTTTTTTTTTTAATAATGATTGATTTTGCATTTTGTTCCACGTTGTTCTCCTACTCTATCCAGGATCTCCTACAGAGATCTCCCTCAGAGTGGTTGACAGTGGTAGCCAGGCACCATCTAGTTCTTCTGGTATCATAGTCATACAGGCTGTGGATTGCAGGTGTACCAGTCACTTGGACTAATTGTTTCCATGCGTCTTTGGTTTTCTTCATTCTTCTTCACTCTAGGCGTGGAAAGACTTATTGTTGCATCTAGATGGCTGCTTGTAAGCTTTTAAGATCCCAGTCACTAAGCACCAAAGTAGGATGTAGAGCAATGGTTTGAGTAGTATATTATGCCAATTGAGCTTGATGTCCCCTGTGACTATAGTCGTGAGCCCACAGGTCCAACTACTCACTCCCTCTGGGTAGCTGACTGTGGCCAAGAAGTGACTACAGCCTTGGGCCTTGTCAGCTCTACCATATATCTGGGAATTCTTACAGAACATACAAATACCCTTGTAGAAACATTGTCTGCCAAGCCTGTACATGGTCTTGGGCACACTCCTCCCTGCATAGAGATACCTAATAGTTCAGCCTGTCCACCCATTTATCTACCTATAGATCAATGCTTGCCTTCACTGATAACACAGTACTGTATGTGCAAAAGCATTCATCTTTGTTGCCTGTACCTCCCATACACTCTTTATGTCTTCCTCTTCCTCAATGCCACCATGTTCATCACTCACATTTGGTACATTGCCCTTCTCTTCACCCAAATCAATCTTTGTTTCTACTGTAAGGTATGTCTTAAATCAATCTCTTTTGAGAATTGAAAGAGCAAATTAAGCGAGCAGCAAGAAACCAAGCAGAAATGGGGAAGACAGATGTCACATCACATGCAGATCACAAGGAACCAAGAAACTGAAGCTGAGAAGAGACAATTACCTTCCCCCAGAGCCCACAGAGAAAGAAAGACTTCTCCTCGAGTCAGTTCCCTGAATTCAAACTTCTTGCCTCCTAAACCAGGAGCTGTGGTAGCATAGTGCCTAAAGCACTTGACTGCTAACCAGAAGGCTGGCAGTTCAACCCCACCAGCCACTCCTCAGAAGGAAGGTTGGACAATCTACTTCTATAGTGATACTGCCTCAGAAACCCAAGGAGGAGTCACTATGAGTTGGGCCTGACTAGATGACACAGAACAACAACAAACTATGAGAAAATAAATTTCTGTTTGTTAAAGCCAATCACTTGTTTTATTTCTGTTATAGCAGTACTAGGAGCTCTGGTAGCATAGTGCCTAAAGGCACTGGACTGTTAACCAGAAGGCTGGCGGTTCAAATCCACCAGCCACTCCTCGGAAGGAAGATGGGGCAATCTACTTCCGTAGTGATACTGCCTCAGAAACCCAAGGAGGGGTCGCTATGAGTCGGGTCCGACTCAACGGCACATAACAACAACAACAACATAGCAGTACTAGATAACTAATACATGGAGTTTATGGCAAACCCTGATGACAGAATCTCATCTCAGCCCACGGGGTTCTGAAGAAAGGCCATGCTATCTACAGTGAAGATGTTGAAACAATTCCTGGCTTGTTACTGGGCCCTGATAGAAGTGGAATGCCTGACCATGGAACACCAAATGATCATGTGGCTAAAAGAGCCCATCATGAGCTGAGTCCTGTCAGACCCAGGAAGTCCTAACATCAGAGAAGCCTAGCAATAACCCAACTGGAGATGAAAATGTCACCATGGAAATGCAAATTGAAACTACAGTGAGATACTACTACATGCCCACTAGAGTTACCAGAATCAAACATACCAAGTCTTGGCAAGGAAGTAGAGAGGCTGACCTTCATACATTGCTAGTGGGTATGTAAAGTTGCATGACAACTCTGGAAAATAATTTGGCAGTGTCTTAAAAATTAAATATTACCTTATGATCTTTTCATCATTATGAAATATCTCTTTATTTATTTATTTATTTATTTTCTCTGAAGTACTCTGATACTAATATAACCACTCCAACTTTATTATGATTAATGGTTAACATTGTATGTCTTTTTCTATCTCTTTACATTTAACCTATCTGTCACCATATTTGTGAGCTCTGGTGGCATAGTGCCTAAGGCATTTGACTGCTAACCAGAAGGTTGGCAGGCCAAACCCACCAGCCACTCCTCAGAAGGAAGACTGGGAAATCTAAGTCCATAGAGATACCACCTCAGAACCCAAAGAGTGGTAGCTATGAGTCAAATCGACTCAATAGCAGTGAGTTTGGTTTTTGGTTTTTGGTTTGCCATCATATTTAAAGCAGGTGTCTGGTAAATAACACATGGTGAGTCTTGACTGTTTTGTTGTTGTTCAGTCTGACAATCTCTACCATTAATTGCGTATTTATTTCATGTACATTATATGTAATTATTTATATAATTGGTTTCAAAATATATCATCCATCTGTTTTCTGTATATTTCAACTCTTCTTTGTTTCTTTTTTCCTTTTACCTTCCTTCTTTTGGTTTTAATGAAGATTTGTTTGCTTTGTTTCTTTGTTTTTTAGGATTCCTTGTTATCTCCACTACTGCTTTATTGCCTAACATTTTATGTCTTCTTTAGGACTTGAAACATGCATCTTTAATTTTTCATAATCTATTTTCAAATAATATTCCACTTCATATAATGAAAGAACTTAACAACATTCCCCCATCCTTTGTGCTATTATTGTCATATATTTTATTTCTATATGTTGTAAACTCCACAATCAACTTTTGCTTTAAACAATACATTGTAATTCAAATAAATTTAAAAGTGAGGGTAAAGGTGATTTATATTCGTTCTGCTGTGCATGGGGTCACTATGAGTTGGAAACGACTCGATGGCACTTAACAACAACAAGATCTTTACCATTCATAACTTTCTTAATGCCTTTGTGAAGAACCAGTTTTATATATGGTATTGTTTTCCTTTCACTTGAAGAATTTTCTTTAGCATTTCTTATAATGTGGCTTGTTTGTCTAAAAATATTTTTATTTCACCTTCAAATTTTACTGATGTTCTTTCTGAAAATAAAATTTCAGGTAGACATTTTTCTCTAGCACTTTATAGATGTTGTTTCATTCTTTTCACTTTCATAATTTCTGACAATAAGTCTTTGAAAATTTTTCTCTTTGTTTCTCTTTATGTAATGTAGCTTTACCCTTGCCCCTCTGACTTCTTTTATGTTTTTCTCCTTAGCTCTGGTTTTCAGGAATCTGATTACAATGTGCCTTTATATGATTTTCTTTGTGTTTATCTTGCTTTTGGTTCTTGAAACCTCTTGAATCTGTAAGTTTGCAGTTTCCATCAAATTTTTAATTCTTATGTTATTTCTTCAAATCTTTCTTTCTGTCCCCTCCCCTATCCATCTCATGGGAATCCAATTTCATGTATGTGAGACAACTTGATACTGTGGTCTCTGAGGCTCTCTGTTAGTTGTCTTTCTTGTTTTTCTTTAGGCTTTTGATTCTCTGAACCTCATCATGGATAATCTCAATTGCTATGGTTCAAGTTTACTGACATAGTCTTATGCTATATCTAATATGCTGGTGTTCCTGACTAGTGAATATATCATCTAAGATACTGTATTTTACATCTCTAGAAGTTCCTCTTCTTATCTTTCATTTCTTTTCTAACTATGTTAATGATTTTTAAAAAAATGATTTCTTGATCCCCTTCTACTCATGAATTTATCTTCTGATTTTTGTTTTATATTTTCCTGCTTCTTAGTATGTCTTGTAATTTTTTATTGGATTCTAGATATTGTGAATTTTACATTATTCAGTGTCTGGCTTTTGTGCTCATCCTTTAGAGAGTGTTAATATTTCTTCTAGTAGTCAGTAAAGTTAATTGCAGTGCAGTCTGATTCTATTGTGGCTTTATTTTTTTAAAAAAAAAAAAAAAAGCTTTTTTAGTCGTTGTTGTTGTTATGTGCCATCGAGTCAGACCCAACTTATAGCGACCCCTCCTTGGGTTTCTGAGGCACTATCACTATGGAAGTAGATTGCCCAACCTTCCTTCCGAGGAGTGGCTGGTGGGTTTGAACTGCCAGCCTTTTGGTTAGCAGTCAGTTCTAAATTAACCTTTACTCCAAGAATATTTTATTTTACTATTAAAGTATAAGGAATCCTGATGGCAAAATGGTTAACCACTCAACTAATAACCTTTGTTTTTACTCCAAAGTTTGGTGACTCAAAGCCACCCAGCAGCTCTGTGAGAGAAAGACCTGGCACTATGCTCCTGTAGAGATTATAGCCTAAAAAACCCTGTGGAACACTTCTGTGCTCACATGAGGCCACTATAATTTGGAATTGACTCAGTGACACACAATAACAAAAACAACATTAAGGTATAGATCTTCTTGAGTCTCTGCTGAATAGTCCCAGTGATCAAGAAGGATTCTTCAATACACCTATTCACAATTCAAATGTATCCCAGCCCTGTGTGAAGTTTGGCAATTGTTAACTCACAGCTCCCTGGTCATTCTTTGCTCTACTTTATGGAGTTGCATCCTACATCTGCGCAACTTAGTACTAAGCAAAGACACAAAGGACTTCACTCAAATTTCTGGAGTTATTTTTCTTCATAGTTCTACACAACTTATACCTGCCTCAGCTTCTGTCAACTCTGATCTCTGTCTCCAGAATGAAACAAAACTATCTGCTTAGTATCAACACACTACAGCCCAGCTTTATAATATTAAAAGTATCTCCCAGTAGAAAAATGAAGTGATACTAGGACTCATCTCATAAGTTTCCTTTCACTCAAGGATCACAGCCCTTTTTCACCTGCTGTCTAATGTCTTAAAACAGGTGTTTCATATATTTTATCCAGTTTCCTAATTGTTGAGGCTGGGGGGGGGGGTCCTTATTATTCCATTGTACCAGAAGAAAAAATCTATGAATGCAATTTGAAAAGTTGCAACTTCCATATTTGAGTGTGGTTTTATCATTCATACAAGCCTTAATTATTATTTTATTATATATCACTTTGAAACAACATTTATTGAGATAAAACTATATATACTAACACTCAGGGAAGTACACAGCATTAATAAGAACTGCCCTTAATGAGATTCTCAACTAGTGGGAGAAATAGACCTGTACACTGGTGAGTAGGATGGCTAAGATTAAGGGAAAAAAAAAAAAAAAGGTTGGCAAGGATGTGGAAAAATTGGAACACTCATCCATTGCTGGTGTTGTTGTTGTTAGGTGCCATTGAGTTGGCTCGGACTCATAACAACCCTGTGCACAACAGAATGAAACACTGCCCGGTCCTGCACCAACCTCACAATCCTTGCTATACCCGAGCCCATGGTTGCAGCCACTGTGTCAATCCATCACTTTGAAGGTCTTCCCCTTTTTTTGCTGACCCTCAACTTTACCAAGCATGACCTCTTTCTCCAGGGAACGGTCCCTTCTGACAACATGACCAAAGTAGGTGAGAACGAAGTCTGACCATTCTCACTTCCAAGGAGTATTCTGCCTGCACCTCTTCCAGGACATATGTCAGTTGATCTGGAAGTACTTTCATTATTCTTTACCAACACTTTAATTCAAAAGCATCAACTCTTCTTCACTCTTCCTTATTCATTGTCCAGCTTTCACATGCATATGAGGCTATTGAAAATACCATGATTGGGTTAGGTGCACCTTAGTCTTCAAAGAGACATCTTTGCCCTTCAGCACTGTAAAGAGGTCTTTTGCAGCAGATTTGCCCAGTGCAGCACATATTCTGATTTCTTAACTGCTGCTTCCCTTGGTGTTGATTGCAGAAACAAGTAATATGAAATCTTTGATGGCTTTAATATTTTTTCTATTTCTCGTGATGCTGCTTATTGGTCCAGTTATGAGGAGTTTCATTTACTTTATGTTGAGGTATAATCCATACTGGAGACTATAGTCTTTGATCTTCATTAGTAAGTGCTTCAAGTCATCTTCATTTTCAGCAAGCAGGGTTGTGTCATCTGCATACTACAGTTTGTTAATGAGTCTTCCTCGAATCCTGATGCCATATTCTTCTTCATATAGTCCATATTCTCAAATTATTTGCTCAGCATACCGATTGAATAAGTCTGGTAAAAGGATATAACTCTGAGTCACTCCCTTCCTGATTTTAAGCCATGTAGCATCCCCTTGTTCTGCTCAAATGACAGTCTCCTGGTCTACATACAGGTTCTTCAAGAGCACAATTAACTATTCCAAAATCCCCACTCTTCTCAAGGTTATCCATAATTTGTTATGAGCCACACAGTCAAATGCTTTCACATAGTCAATAAAACACAAGTAAATATCTTTCTGGTATTCTTTGCTTTCAGTCAAGATCCATCTTACATAAGCAATGATATCCCTCATTCCATGTGCTCTTCTGAATGCAGTTTGCATTTCTGGAAGTTCTCTGTCAATATACTGCTACAGCCGATTTTTAATTATCTTCAGCAAGATTTTATTTGGTTGTAATATTGATGATATTGCTCAGTAATTTCTACATTCTGTTCGAATGGGTACAAATATAGATCTCTTGCAGTCAGTGGACCAGGTAGCTATCTTCCAAATTTCATGGCATAGATGAATAAGTGCCTCCAGCACATCGATCGTTTTTGTTTGTTGAAACATCTCAGTGGGTATTCCGTCAATTCCTAGAGCCTTATTTTTTGCCAATTCCTTCAGTCCAGCTTTAATTTCTTCCTTCATTACCACTAGTTCTTGATCATATGCCACCTCCTAAAATAGATGAATACTGACCAATTCTTTTTGGTACAGTGACTCTGTGTATTCTTTCCATCTTCTTTTGATGTTTCCTGCATCAGTCAATATTTTGCCCATAGAATCTTTCAATACTGCCACTCCAGGCTTGGAATTTTTTCCTCAGTTCTTTCAGCTTGAGAAATGCTGAGACTGTGTCTTCACTTTTGGTTTTCTAACTCCAGGTCCTTGCACATTTCATTATAATAATTGACTTTGTCTTCTTGAGCTGATCTTTGAAATATTCTGTTCAACTCTTTTATTTTATTTCTTCCATTTGCTTTATCTACTCTCCATTCAAGAGCAAGTTTCAGAGTCTCTTATGACATCCATTGTGGTCTTTTCTTCCTTTCCTGTCTTTTAAATGACCTTTTTCTTTCTTCATGGATGATGTTCTTGATATCATCCCACAATTCATCTGATTTTCGGTCATTGGTGTTCAATGTATCAAAACTATCTTCAGATGGTCTCTAAATTCAGGTGGGATATAGTCAAAGCCATATTTTGACTCTCATGGACTTGTTTTAATTGTCTTCAACTTCACCTTCCATATGAGCAATTGATGATCTGTTCCACAGTCAGCTCCAGGTTTTGTGTTTGCTGAAGATACTGAGCTTCTCCATCGCCTCTTTCCACGGATGTAGTCAATCTGATTCTTGTGTATTCCATCTGGTAAGGCCCACATGTATAACTGCCATTTATGTTGTTGAAAAAATATATTTGCTATGAATAAGTTGTTGGTCTTGCAAAATGCTATCATGAGATCTCCAGAGTAATTTCTATCACCAAAGCCATTTTTTCCAACAACCAGTGATTCTTCTTCATTTCCAATTTTCACATTCCAGTCACCAGTAATTATCAAACATCTTGAACATCTATTTGGGAAATTTCAGTTGGTAAATATCTTCTATTTCCTCGTCTTTGGCTTTGGTGGTTAGTGTGTAAATTTGGATAATAGCAGTATGAACTGGTTTTCCTTGTAGGGATATGGATATTACCCTATCACTGACAACATTATACTTCAGGATAGATCTTAAAACATCTTTTGTGATGATGAATGCCATGTCATTCCTCTTCAATTTGTCATTCCTATCTCATTCAAAATGGCCAAAATCAGACTATTTCAGCTCAGTAATGCCTAGAAAATCAATCTTTATTCATTCCATTTCACTTTTGACAACTTCCAATTTTCCTAGATTCATACTATGTACATTTCATATTCTGATTATTAATGGATGTTTGCAGCTGTTTTTTCTCATTTTGAGTCACGCCACATCAGCTAATGGAGGTCCTGAAAGCTTTAATCCATCAATGTCATTAAAGTCAACTCCACTTTGAGGAGGCAGCTCTTCCCCAGTTGTATTTTGAGTGCTTTCTACTTGAGGGGCAGTATATCAGACAATGTTTCAAGGCTATTCATAAAGTTTTCTGGTTATATATCAGAAAGTTATTCACTGCTATTCATAAAGTTTTCAGTTGCCAACTTTATCAGTAGTGGATGGCCTGTCCTTCCCAGTCTGTCTTAGTTTGGAAGGTCTGCTGCAACATGTCCATGCTGGGTGAACCTGCTGGTATTTGAAACACAAGTGGCATAGCCTCCAGCCTCACAACAACACACAAGTCACCACAGTACAACAAACTGACAGACAAGTGGTGGTCAATTGCTGGTAGGAATGTAAATTGTACAACTGCTGTGAAAAATAGTTTGATGGTTCCTCAAAAACTTTTGACCAAGCAATCTCATTTTAGTTATTGTCTTAGGCTGGCTTCTGAAAAGAAACTATACCATTGAAGCTTAGAGAGAGAGACAGAGATTTATCTCAGGGAAATGGCTCACACAGTTATAGAGGCTGGCACATCCCAAGTTCATGGGTCAAACACAAGCTGGTGGATTTTCCTTTCTTACACAGCTGCAGGGGCTGACAAAAGATCTGCAAGCAGTAGCAGTCTGCTGGCTTTGGCAGATGACAAATGCAAAATTGGCAGGTAAAACACAGATTGTTGGCTCACAGGCTGGAAGGCAACAATCCCAAGATCAGAAGGCAATACAGCAGGCCACTGGTTCAGCTGCAAGAACCAGAGATGATGATGGGCTAGATGCAGGACCAAGATCCAGAAGAATTCTATAGAATCTTCTTATGACATCTATATCTATATTGGAAGCAGGCCAATCCCCTAAGGAAACTCCCTTTCAATTGAGTAGGTGCTCATAGAATCAATCATCATGGATGTGATTACGTCACAATGCTTAAACCACTTAGAATCAGAGTCCAGCCAAGTTGACACACAACCTTAACTATCACAGGTATATACCCAAGAGACTTGAAAGCAGCAACACAAACAGATACACCAGTGTTCATTGAAGCACTATTCACAATAACCAAAAGGTGGGAAGAACCAAAATGTCCATCAACAGAAGAATGGATAACCAAAATGTGCCACATACATAGAATGGACTATTACTTAGCCATAAACAGAAATGAATTCCTGATACATGCAGCAACACAAATGAACCTTAAAAACACTATGCTGTGCTTTTTGCCAATCACAAAAGGACAAATTTAGTATGATTTCATAAATATGAAACTTTTAAAATAGGCAAAGTATACAGATCAGAGTTTAAAAGTAGTATAACAGAAATACCACAAATAGGTGGCTTTAACAGATAAAAACTTGTTTTTTCACTTTAGTAGATTAGAAGTCTGAACTCACGGTGCTGATACCAAGGGAAATCTTTCTCTCTCTGTCGGCTCTGGAGGAAAGTCCACACTTCTTCTAAACTTGTGTTCCTAGTCAGCTTCATGTGGCTTAGCACCTCTCTTCCCCCACCTCTGTTCTGCTCACTTGTTTAATCTCTTTTTAAATCTCAAAAATGATTGACTCAAGATACACCTTACACTAATCTTGCCTCATAAACAGAACAAAGACAACCCGTTCTCAAATGGAATTATAACCACAGGCATAGCAGTAAGGATTTATAGCACATATTTTGGAGGGACAAAATCCAACCCATAATATAACCCTTTTGTCCCAAGAAATTCATGTCCTTGCCACGTACAAAATACATGCATCCCATCACATCATTCCAAAATCTCATCTTCTGAATTTAAGTCAAATATGGATAAGACTTAGATGTATTTTATCCTGGAGCAAAATTCCTCTTCATCTGTGAACCTGTGAAATCTAGACTACAAGTTATCTTCTTCCAAAGTAAAATGGTGGAACAGGTACTATGTAGATATTTCTATGACAAACAGAAGAAATCAGTAGGGAAAAAGAAAAAAAAAATGGATAATTTGTACCAAGCAAATCCAAAATCCAGCAGAATAATTTACATTTGGTCTCAAGGCTTGAAAAGAATCCTTTTTTCCTTTGGAACTATCTGGGCAAAGGCCTTGCCCTCCAGATTCTGGGTGTTGGTCATGTTTTCTGAATTCTGGGTGCAGGTTGCTCTGTCCTAGGATTCAGCTACATCTTCCGGGAGGCAATTCCACCCACTTGTCCCCAGCAGACCTCATTCTTCTGTCCCTTGGTCATGGTAGACCCACTGCCACAGCTTTAGGCAGGGCCTTATTCCCCTGGCCATCTTAATGGCAGTTCCACACTCCAGAACCAAGTTGGAGAAGATCCAGCTCTTTGAAAACTAGGAGGCTGTGGCCCAACCTTTGAGATCTAAGAGATCATAGCCCCACCCTTTGAAGCCAAGAATGCCCTGATTCCTGTGTTCCTTCCAACTGTTCTGCTGATCTCTGAGCTGCTCCAGAGATGGTCTTTTTTTTCTTGGAGGACAACAGATGTAGCTCCTTTGGCCTGTTTCCCACCTGTAGTATTCCAAGAAACAGAGAGTGTTCTTTCTTTCATTTTTTCTCTGTCCCATTCAGTCTAAGCTGATGAGTTTTCAGCTGTGGTCTTGATTAGATCCATTAGTTATAGGCTTAATCTCATTAACAAAAGTCTGTGGAGCCACGTCCTTGGTGAACATTTTAGGACACATGTCTTTAGTTTGTACAACAGAATTTTCCAGTTCTTTAAATTTTGTTTTCATTTTGCACAGTTCATTTTAAGTCCATCTCTTTCCTCTCACATTTTACTATAAGCAGCAAGGAGAAACCACACAGCCCATTTAAGATCTTTCTTAGACATCTCCTCACCAAATTTCCAAGTTTATTACCTACAAGTTCTACCTTCCACCAAAACTTAAACATAAACAAATGTTTTGCCACTTTCTTGAACAATTTCTCTTAGAAAGATCAGCACAAGGCTGGTACCCATGAGATGGAAGTTCAAGATGTCCCAAATATCCAAACTAATGTGCCACTCCATCATTTCAGACATTAACTCCTCCTCCTCCTCTCAGTAATCTCCCCTGTCTTAGGGTTCTGTATTTTGTTGTAATGCCTCACAGAACTCACAGATACCCAAGGGATCATTTCATGTAGTGGTGGTGGAGGCTAGCAGGCTGGAAAGTCCCAGGTCTCTAAGTAGGTCTGGAGGATCCTCCCAATTCTCAAGGTTTGATAAATCTCAATCAGCTGATCAGATGATGGCTGCTGTCCCAAATCCAGGGGTGAGATTACCATGAGCCAAAACACAAGAGGAAGGTGAACCTTCTCAGGAGATTCATAAGTACACCCTTAAGGAAGCTAAAGATAGTGATTTGAGTTATACCCTCCAGCAAGGCAGGAATCAAGATACATCCCACCTGTGTTGCTCCAATGGAAATAACCCAAGTGATGGCTTTAACAATCACCAGCTACTCAGTCGCTCATGGCAAATCCCACCACAGAGCTGATTGCCAGTCACTATAGGGCATGACTACTACCAGCTGCCCAGCCAAGTTGACACCCAAGCTTAACTACCACACCACCCCAAACAGACATGGATAATAGGATTTACAATGCATCACAAAATGGAGGACAATGGCTAAAAGGGCCACATAAAGCAATTCACCTTACCACTGTATAAAAAGTATAACCCTTCCTGCGCTGCCCGCTCATGTGCTCATTGTTTTCCTTTAAAATCTCACCAGAAGCACATTTAACATCCATATTTCTAGCAACAGTCTGTTGCTCAAATTATATGTAGTCTCCAATATGATAGAGACTTTTTCTATAGCTCCCCTCACTTCCTTCTTAGCCTTCATCAGAACTGCCCTTGATGTCCATAATTCTACCAACAGTCTCTTCAAGGTAATCTAGGCTTTTGCTATTAGACACTATAAAACTCTACCTCTACCTATTACCTAATTCCAAAACCACTTCCATATTGTATGTATTTGTTAAAGCAGCACCCTCACTTCTTAATACCAAATTTTGTCTTAGTTTTCTAGCACTGCTATAACAGAAATAACACAAGTGGGTGGCTTTAACAAACAGAAACTTATTTTCTCACAGTTTAGGAGACTGGAAGTCCAAATTCAGGATGCTGGCTCTAGGGGAAGGCTTTCTCTATCTGTTGGCCTGGAGGAATGTCTTTGTCTTTTCTGAGCTTCTGCTCCTGGACAGTCTTCATGTAGCTTGGCATCTCTCTTTCCCCTGCCACCTGTCTCTGCTCTGCTCATTTGTTTAATTTTTTTTTTTTTTCACATCTCAAAAGAAATTCACTCAGAAGTCAGAAACAAGAGTTTTCTGATGACACACTCTGCTCGATCCATCCACGACAAAGACCCAGAAAAGCTGAGTGAAGAAATTCAGATGATGATCCTAGAACTCTGAACATCAAATGAAAGGATAAAGAACTAGATTAAGTGCCAAATGGAAAGACAGAGTGAGGTTATTTTGAGACACAGAAGATACCAGGAATAAACCAGCTTCATGGGATCCACACTAGAACTGAGACATGTATGGAGAGTTCTGGAGTGAATCAAGATAATAAGAACACGCACTGGATCTGGGAGACAAGGAAGATCCCTAGTGGCACAGATGACTACAGAATGAGGAGGGAGCCAGTGAAATAGGATGAAACAACTCACCACTACTGGTTGTTTGGGTTGAGGGCCCACATGAAGGGAAAGACCTGTGGGGGTAGCAGTTGGAGATGCTGGACTCTAGGTGGCCCCCCACTTTATAAAGTCTGGGCAGAAATTGAATAATCAGTTGCACATGCCCCAAAATATACCAAGCCAAACCCACGAACTGTGATCAGAGAGGTGGTTTCTCTGCTTTCCCCACCATTCTTTCATGGTGATCAGTGATGAGCCCCCTTCACGCCTGACCAACCTGGTGGCTAGTCATGTCCTCCCAGCCACCCTAACCTTCTTGGTTCTTCAGGCTACCTCCTCTAGCCATTCACTGCCCTGTGCCCCCAAGTAGACAGAGCCATTGTCTGCACCTCTGCCTGCCAGCACCTGTGTCATTGACAGGTCTAGCTCTCACTGAATGCAAGATACGCAACCAAAGAGGCTCCTCTGTAGAAGGTACTCATGTGTGCCATATTTCTGCCTTCCCGTGGGGCATGCATTCCCCCTGATCACTCAACAGCTGCTTGTTGCCACTACTGTTAGCTGGAGAGTTGCCCAATCCCTTTTTCCTATTTATTTTCTCTTTTTCTCTTTTCTTTTTCTACATTTTCTTCCTTTTGTTGCTATATCCCTCTTCCCCTTCTTCTTTTATGTTTACCCATCTTTCTTCTCATCCATCCATCACTTTAATTTTTTCTGCCCCAGCCAAAAGGAGGCAAAAGTTAATACCCTTCTAGTCACTGGTTAGAGCAGTTTGCTACTAACCGAAGTTGAGTAGTTCAAGTCATCAGCAGCTCCATGGGGAAAAGATGAGGTAGGCTTCTTCTGTAAAGATTTACAGCCTTGGAAACACTATGAGGCTGTTCACTTCTGTCCTGAAGGGTTACTATGGGTCAGAATCAACTCGATAGCAGTAGGTTTGGTTTAGTTTTTTTGGTTAGTCAGCCATATCTACTATGCATACAACCTACCATCACACCAAATTGTCAAGCCAAACAATCTGCTTCTGCACTGCTGAATCAATAACAGATGGTGGACAACATGCAACTCTGCTTTATAACCAACAATCAGAAAGCCATGCACACTTTCTCATCAGTTACTCCACCCACCTGGAGACAGGTAGAGATTGCCCCCCTGCTACCAAACTAGCAACTGAAGAAACATTCCTTCCCAGCCTGTTTGGATATATCAAAACAAAGCAAAACAAAATATCAAGGTGGAAAAAAAAATCAACAAATAAAAAAAAAAGCTCCAAAATGTCTCAGAGACATCAAACAACTTAAATTCAAAAAAAGAAAAGAAAAGAAACAAGACTAGATAACAGCAAGCAAGATGCAAAAATAAATAATTAGGAGTTGTCCTCAAGGAAGAACAGGTAATAGAACTGCATGATAGGGAATTCAGAAGATATATATATATATATATATATATATGCCTTTCCAAGAGCTCAAGGAAACTATAAAAAAAAAAACAAAGAAAACACAGACAATACCCTAGAAGTATTCAAAAAAACAATACAAGGACATTATGACAAAATAAATAGGAAATTAGAAATTCTATAAGAACAGCAATTAGGAATCCAAAAGATTAACACCAAAATTATAGAGAGAGCACATTGGAACGACAAAAGCATAGAATTCAATCAACTGAAGAATGGATCACCTAACTAGAAGACAAATCCCTTGACACCAGTTTGAAAAATCAGAAAATAGAATGAAGAAAGCATAAGAATTATGGGAAGCAATAACAAGATGACTAATCAACATGTGATTTTAATTCTAGAACATGGCGAGGGAAAAAAAAAAAAAAGTCAGAGAATCTTGTCAAAGACTTGCTAGCAGAAAATATCTCTAATATCATAAAAGACAAAATGATATCCATCCAAGAAGCTCAATGAACCCCACACACAAAAGAAAGTCACCAAGACATATCATAATCAAATTTCCCAAAACCAAAGACAAAGAAAGAATCTTGAAAGCAGCTCAGGAAAAACTAAATGTTACCTACAAAAGACAACCAGAAGACTAAGCTCTGATTTCTCAGGTAAAACCATGCAGGTAAGAATGCAGCAAAATATGTAAAACCTGGAAAGAAAAAATCCAATCAAGAATTATATATACAGAAGCGGGGCAAGATGGCGGACTAAGCAGAAGGATTGCACAGACCCTCTTCAACAAAGAAAAGGGAAACCAATTAACACAGACACAGAAGATAATC
>NW_006921744.1:3972728-3993597 GCF_000298275.1 Orycteropus afer afer | reverse complement strand
CAGTTACAATGGAGAAACTAGGAGATTTACAGAATTTAATTTAATTTAATTTAATTTACAGAAATCAAAGGAATTTGTAAAAAATGAGACCAATCTTACAAGAAATGCTAAAGGGAATACTTAGGACAAAAAAACAACAATGGAAGACAACAACTTAAGATTAAAAAACATGACAATGTTACCCAGAAAACAACCAACAAAAGAATTCTCAAAATTAAAATAAGTCTGTAAGATGGAAAATAGATAATCAGAGACATCAATCTGTAAATAACAACTACAAAGCAAAAAAAGGGAACATATGACATTATTACAGAACTTTCAAATGCACAGGATGTCAGAACAATATCAGTATACAACACACTATTTCAAACTTAGAAAGATAAAAATTACTTACCAGGTAACCACAAAGTAAGTTAATAAGCTTTTTTACCAATATAAGAATAAAATCATAAGGACATAATAACACTAAATCAACAAAAGTGAAAAGAAAATCTGATGGAAAAAACCAATGGTCACAGATACAGAAGAGAATCCTGGAGCCCTGAAGTTTGAAAGAAAGGGTGCAGAAGTGGATTAAACACCAACTACAATAAGAACAATGAAAACAGTGAATAAGTAGACAAATGAAACTGCAAATTGTCAACTATCCTGATGGCATGGACAGTTTCACTATTTATAAGTGGTGTTAAGATCTGAGAATTTACCTGAAAATTAGCTCTGCTTGCCAAGGGCTGAATAGACAACTGTACTGGTGAATGATGATTAAAAGGGGAAAGAGCAAAGAAGGAATCGAACTGAGCTGTGGATTTCCAGCTGTGCGGAGGGTCCAGACATTTTGAATATTTATAAGCAGTGACTATTTTGGATATTTAAAGTGACAGCATTCTCACGCAGATTCCAAGGACCTAAGAATAGGCTCAGCTGGCCAAGGACACCACAGAAATATCAGAGGCTGATGACTGGAAAGGAGACAGGTGGTAAGTGCGTAACTGCTGCCAACTAGCAAATAGAGGGGCACAGTACCTTGCTTACTAAGATACATCCAAAGAAAACAAAAATCTTGGCCAAATCACCACAACATACAATCACCATTTAAATATAAATATAACATCACAGTGTCTCAGAGACAACATACCATCACAGTCCACACAAAGAAGCCAGATAAAACGATAGAAATAAGGGACCAAGATACAGACCCAGAACACATCCCTGAGGAAGAAGCAGTATTGGAACTCCCTGATAAAGAATTCAAAAGAATTATATTTAAGTATCTACAACAGATTGAGGGAGCTTTGGTACCATAGTGCCTAAGGCACCTGACTGCTAACCAGAAGGCTGGCAACTCAAACCCACCAGCCACTCCTCAGAAGGAAGGTTGGGCAATCCATTTCCATAGTGATACTGCCTCAGAAACCCAAGGAGGGGTCACTATGAGTTGGGTCCAACTCAATGGCACATAACAACAACAACAACAACATAACAGATTGAGAGACAGATCAAGGAAAACACTGACAAAATTGAGGAAAACACAGACAAAACCCTAGACAAATTTTGGAGGACAATAAAAGAAACAAAATGATAAAATAAATGAAAAATTAGAAATGATTCTAAATCTACAGATAGAAATACAGATTAGTACTAAATTTGCAGAAAGAGATAACACATAGAATGGAAAGAAGTAGAAATGAATCAATGAAAGATAGTGAGATTGAAGACAAATACCTTAATACTCTGATGGAAAGGGATCAATCAGAAAAAAAGATCAAAACAAAATTAAGAAAGACAAAGATTCATGTGGGATACCATCAAGAGGAATAACCTTCATGTAATCAAAATTCCAGGACAGGAAGAGACAGAGAAAATTTTTGAAGACTCCTTGGAAGAGAATTTTCCTGATAGGATGAAAGACAAAAATATATCCATTCAAGAAATCCAAAGAACCCCAAACAGGATAGACCCCCAAAAAAAATCACCAAGACATATCATCATCAAACTCACCAAACCAAAGACAAAGAAAGAATCCTGAAAGCAGCACAAGAAAAATGAAAAGTTGCCTACAAAGGGTAACAAATAAGACTAAGCCCTGATTTCTTAGCAGAAATCATGCAAGCAAGAAGGCAATGGGATGGTATATCTAAAACCCTGGAAGATAAAAATTTCCAACCAAGAATTATATGCCCAGCAAAATTTTCCCTGAAATCTGAGGGTGAAATTAGGACACTTCCAGATAAGCAGAAATTAAGGGAATTTGTTAAAACCAGACCAAGAGATGCTAAAGTGAGACCTTTGGACAGAGAACCAACAACAGCAAACAACAACTGACCATTAACACACATGATGACATAACACAGAAACCAACAGTTATGGAAGTATCCAAAGTAAATAAGTTCATGAGATTATAAACAGGGAACCAGAGACATCAATTGGCAAATGAGGACAATTACAAACCAAAAAGAGGGAAAAAATTGTGTAGTTACAGAACTTCTAAATGGTGAGGAAGTCAAGACAATTGCAAAGTAGAACGGACTGTTCTAAACTTGGGAAGGAACTAAAAAATCACAGGTTAACCTCAAAGAAAAATGATAAACCTTCACATCAAAATTAAAAAGAGGACAAGCACAAATATTTAGCAAATGCTAAAACAATAGCAATGAAGAAAATGATAACATGAATCATAAACAAAATGAGCTCAGCACAGAAAATTATGTGGAACAAAGAAATCAGCAACACCACAAAAAAAGCACATAACAAAATGAAAGCGACAAGTTCATACTTGTTGATAATTACACTGAATGTCAATGGATTAAATGCACCACTCAAGAGACAGACAGTTGCAGATTGGATAAGAAAACATAACCCATCAATATGCTGTCTACAAGAGACACACCTCAGAGAGAAAAACAAAAATAAACTAAAAATCAAAGGTTGGAAAAAGATATATCAAACAAATTGCAATCATAAAAGAGCAGGAGTGGCAATATTAATTTCTGATAAAACTGACTTTAAGATAAAAACCACCATAGGGGAAAGGGAAGAACATTATATAATGACTAAATGAAGGACTGAACAAAAGGACATAACCCTAATAAATATCTATGGCCCCAGTGAAAGACCTCCAAAATACATAAACCAGACTTTAACAGAATTAAAAATACAAATAGATAAGTCCACAGTCAGGAGACCATGTTAGTGGGAGACACCATTAGTAGGAGACTTTAATACACCACTTTCAATGAAAGAACAATGTGAAAGAAAAAATGATGCAGAACTATACAATACAATCCACCAACTTGACCCTATAGACATCTACATAGCACTTCACCCATCAACAGCACAATATACATTCTTTTCCAGTGCACATGGAACATTTTCCAGGATAGACCATGTGTTAAGCCAAGAAACAAGCCTTAATAAATTTAAAAGCATTAAAATACTGTAAAGCATCGTTCAGATCACAATGCTGTAAAATTAGAAATCAACAATAGGAAGATCCATGGAAAAAGAGCAAACACATGGAAACTGAATAAAGCCCTCCTTAAAACAACTGGGTAATAGGAAAAAAATTTAAAAAGTAAAAAATTCCTTGCATCAAACAAGAATGAAAACACAACATACCGAAATCTTGGGGACAGCAAAAGCAGTGACCAAAGGCCAATTTATAGCAATAAGTGTATCTATCAAAAAAGAAGAAAGAGCCAAAATCAATACCTTGAACCAACATCTCCAACAATTAGAAAAAAAAAAAAAAAAAAGCAGGAAAAAAAACCTACACTCACCAAAATAAAATAAACAACAAAGATTGCAGCAGAAATAAATGAAATAGAAAATTAGAAAGAGAATAAAAAACATCAACAAGACTAGAGGTTGTTTTTTTTTTTGGAAAGATTAATAAAAGTGACAAACCACTGGCATATTTAACAAAAGAAAAGAGGGAGAAAATACAAATAACATGAATAAGAAATTAATTGAATGATGTCACAACAGAACCAACTGAAATAAAAAGGATAATATCAGGACATTATGAAAAAGTGTACTCCAACAAATTTGAAAATCTATAAGAAATGGACAGATTTCTAGAAACATACTACTTACCTAAATTAATGCAGACTGAGGTGGAAAATTTTAACAGATACATAAGAAAAGAAGAAATTGAATAGATCATAAAAAAATTACCAACTTAAAAAAAAAAAAAAAACACCCTAGCCCAGATGGTTTCACTAGAACTCTACTAAATGTTTAGAGAAGAACTGACACTAATCATACTCAAACTATTCCAGAACATAGAAAAGGCCCGAATCCTCCCAAATTTATTTCAAGAAGCAAGCCTAACCAAAACCAGGCAAATATCACCATAAAGGAAAACTAAAGGCCAATGTCACTCATGAATATGAATGCAAAAATCTTCAAGAAAATCCTAGCCAACAGAATCCAATAACATATCAAAAAAATAATACACTATGACCACATAGGCTTCCATACTAGCTATGCAAGGATGGTTCAACCTTAGAAAAACTATCCACGTCATCCATCAGATAAGCAAAATAAAGGTAAAGAATATATGATCATATTAATCAATGTAGAAAAGGCATTTGATAAAATCCAACACCCATTCCTCATAAAAACTCTCAGCAAAATGGGAATAGAAGGGAAATTCCTCAACATAATAAAGGGCATATATCGTAGTTAGACTGCCTCAGCAACCCAAGGAAGGGTCGCTATAAGCCGGGTCCAACTCAATGGCACGTAACAGCAACAACAACATGTAAAACCAACAGCCAATGTTATTCTCAATGAAAAGACAATTTAACCATTCCTCTTGCAAAGAGGCACCAGACAAGGATGCCCTTTATCACCACTTCTATTCAACATTGTTTTGGAAGTCCTAGCCAGGTCAGTGAGGCAAGAAAGGGAAACTGAAGGCATCCAAATCAGTAAGAAAGACGTAAAACCATCCCTATTTGCTGATGATATGATCCCATACATAGAAAACCCAAAACACAGAAGAAAACAAAAGGGAGGGGACCAGGTTTGCTGGTCCGATAGAGCCTGGTGGAACCACTGAGACTATGGCCCCTACCTGCCCTTTAGGTCTGGAATTGAACCCACACCTGTGGCTTCCAGCCAAACAAAAGACAGGCATATGAGTTGAACATTTACCTGAGGTAGATACACTCCTTGGAGAGAACAATCATGGGAGAAAGAAGGGCTGTTTATGCACAGGGAAACAGCTCAGGGGGAAGGAGTGCATGGAGGGATAGACACAGGGAAGAGGTAACTATCAGGAGCAGGTGGGAGGTGAGCTGTTGCATTGTGGTAAATTGTAATCAAGGTCATGAGACAAAGTGTATGTGAACTGCTGTATGGAAAGTGAATTTGCTCTGTAAATTTTCACCCAAATCACAATAAAAAATAAGAAGAAGAAAGAAAGAAAAGAAAAGAAAACCCAAGACACTCAGAAAAAAAAAAAAAATCCCTACTGGAAGTAATTGAGAGATTCAGAACAGTGGCAGGATACAAGATCAACATACAAAAATCAGTTAGATTCCTCTACACCAGCAAAGAGATTGCTCAGAAAGAAATAAGGAAATCAATACCATTTACAATAGCTACCAACAGAATAAAATCCTTGGGAATTAATCTTTCCAAGGACACAAAACAAAGAAAACTATAAAATATTACTTCAAGAAGCCATAAGAGATCTACATAAATGGAAGAATATATCATGCTCATAGGTAGGAAGATTGAACACTGGGAAAATATCAGTACTACCCAAAGCAATCTACACATTCAATGCAATCCCAACTCAGATCCCATCAACATTCTTTAAGGATATGGGGGATGGGGGAGAATTACTAATTTTATATGGAAAGGAAACAGACCTCAGAGAAGAAAAGTAGTATTGAAGAAGAAAAACAAAGCAGGAGATCTCACACTCCCGGATGTCGAAACCTATAGCAACAGTAGTCTAAACAGCCTGGTATTGGTACAATGACAGACACATAGACCAGTGCAATGGAATTGAGAACCCAGAAATAGATCCATTGACCTATGTTCAGCTGATTTTTGGCAAAGGGCTGAAATCCATTAAATGGGGAAGAGATGGTCTCTTTAACAAATAGTGCTGGGAAAGCTGGATATCCATTTGCAGAAAAATGAAACAAGATACGTACCTCACACCATACACAAAACTAACTCCAGATTGAGCAAAGACTTAAATGTGAAACCAAACTATAAAGTTCCTCAAGAGAAAAATAGGGGCAAATTTAGGAGTCTTAATTTATGTCATAAATAGACTGTCAAGCATAACTCAAAATCCACAAACAGCAGAAGATAAACTAGATCAATGAGACCTTCTAAAAATTAAATTTTTATGTGCTTCACAAGACTTCTCCAGAAGAGTAAAAAGAGAACTTACAGATTTAGAAAAAAAATATTTGGCAATGACATATCTGACAAGGGACTTATCTCTAAAATTTATAGGAAACTCCAACACCTCAACAACAAAAAGACAATCTAATTTTAAAATGGGCAGAAAACATGAATAGACACTTCACCAAAAAGGATATTCAGGTGGCTAACAAACACATGAAGAAATGTTCACAATCATCAGCCATTCCAAAAAAAAAAAAATCAAACTCACTGCCGTCGAGTCATTTTCAACTCATAGTGACCCCCATTAGATTTCTGAGGCTATACATCCTTACAGAAATAGATTACCAATTGCCCCATCTTCCTCCCATGGATCAGCTAATGGATTTGAACCACTGACCCACCATTAGCAAAACAACACTGAGATACCATCTTGCCCCAGCAATAAAAGCAAAGTTCAACAAGATAGAAAATAACAAATGCTGGTGGGACTGTAAAATGATATAACCACTGTGGAAAGCAATATGACAATTCCTTAAAAGATTGGAATTAGAAATATCATTTGATGCACCAATCACATTAGTAGGCATATACCCTAAAGAAGTGAGAGCCAGGACAAGAATAGATATATGCACAACCATGGTCATCACAGCACTATTTACAGTAGCAAAAAGATGGAAACAACCTAGGTGCCCATCAACAAAAGAATGAATATCCAAACTATGGTACATACACTCAATGGAATACTATAATACAACATTAAAGAATAACATAGAATCTACAAAACACCCCATAATGTGGATGAACTTCAAGGACATTAAGTTAAGTGAAATAAGTCAACCACAAAAGGACAAATATTGTATTAGTTCATTAACATAAAAACTCAAGGAAAGATTTAAATATGGAAGGAAACTTTCTTTGTCAGTTACCAGGGTGGGAAGGAAAGGGAAAGAACACTGTTAGATAGGGAGAGACAAGTATTGATTTGGGTGAAGGGAAGGACAATGTACCAGTGGGAGTGATCAACACAGTGGCATTGAGGAAGAGGAGCACATAGAGAGGTACTTGGGTGGTACAGACAAAAAAGATGAACCCTTTTGCTTATACAGTACAGCACTGTCAGTGATGGAAAGCATTGATCTACAGATGGATAGGTGGGTGGACAGGCTGAATGATCATGTATGTCTAGGCACGGTGTAGTGTGACCATGATCATGTGTAGGGTTAAAACCAAAAACAACCCAAACTCACTGCCATCGAATTGGATCCGATTCACAGCAACCCCTCCTTGGGTTTCCAATACGGTATCACTATGGAAGTAGATCACCCAATCTTCCTTCCAAGGAGTGGCTGGTGGGTTTGAACTGCCAGCCATTTGGTTAGCATTCAAATGCCTTAGGCACTACACCACCAGAGCTCCTATTTCTACATGCCTATTTGTATCTGCCATAAGAATGTCCAGGTATATAATAGAACTAACATTGGGCAAGGCTGTGGTGGCTTCTTGGGCATACTCAGCTAACCTGAGGGAGTGAATAGTTGAACTTGTGGGCTCAGGACCATGGTTGCAGGGGACATCAAGCTCAATTGGCATAATATACTAAACAAAAACATTGTTCTACATCCTACTGTGGTGTGTAGCAAGTGGGATCTTAAAAGCTTGCAAGCTAGATGCAATTATGGATCCCTCTCTCCTGGTCCAGAGCAAAGAAGAATGAAGAAAACCAAAGACACATGGAAACAATTAATCCAAGGGAATGGTAGACCATACAATCTTCAGCCTATATGACCATGAGACCAGAAGAAATAAATGGTGCCTGACTACCACTGTCAACCACTAGGACGGGGAATCTGTGTAGGAGATCCTGTATAGAGCGGGAGAATAATGTGGAGCAAAACTCAAAATCATAAAATAAAAAATAGACCAGGGTTGGTGGTCTGATGGAGCCTGATGAGATCCCTGAGACCGTGGCCCCTAACTATCCTTTAGGTCTGGAATTGAACTCACTCCTGTGGCTTCCAGCCAAACAATAGACAGGTATATGGGGTGAATATTTACATCAGGTTAATACTCTCCTTAGAGTGATCAATCATGGGAGAACAGAATGGCAGTGTTTGTACACAGAGACATCTTGGGGGGTGGAAGTGCATGGAAGGGAAAGGCACAGGGAAGTGTTAACTATGGAGGGAAGTAGGAAGAGAGCTGTTACATTGTGGGGAATTGCAAGTCAATGTCATGAGACAAAATGTGTATGAACTGCTACATGGAAAATGAATTTGCTCTGTAAACTTTCACCCAAATCTCAATTAAAATTAAAAAATAATAATAATAATAAGTCAAAAATAAAAAGTTATACTAAAAAAAAAAAAAAGAAAGAAAGAAAAGAAAAGGGACCTACATAAATGGAAGAACATACCATTTTCATAGAAGGAAGATTGAACATTGTGAAAATGTCAATACTACCCAAAGCAATCTATAGATACAATGCAATTCCAACCCAGATTCCATCAACTTTCTTTAAGTAGATGAAAAAAACAATCAGTAATTTTATATGGAAAGAGACTTCCCATAAGCAAAGCGGAAGTAGAACAAAGTAGAGGGTCTCGCACTTCCCAATCTCAAAATGTACTCTCTAGCCATGGTAGTCAAAACAGCTTGGTATTGCTACAACAGACATACAGACCAATGGAGCAGTATTGAGAACCTAGATGTAGATCCATCAATCTATGGTCAGCTGATCTTTGACAAAGGGCCAAAATCCATGAAACGGCGAGAGGACAGTCTCTTTAATGAATGGTGCTGGCAAAACTGTATATCCATTTGCAGAAAATTGAAATAAGACCCATATCTCACATCATATACAAAAACAAACTCAAGATGCATCAAAGACCTAAATGTAAAACATAAATCTATAAAGATCATCAAAAAAAAATAAGAAACTTGGAGGATCTAATTTATGGCATAACTAGACTATCAAACATAACCAAAAATGGACAAACAGCAAAAGATAAACTAGATGACTGGGACTTTCTAAAATTTCAATTATTGTGCACAACAAAAGACTTCCCAAAAAAAGTAAAAAGAGAACCTACAGAGGGTGGGGGGAGGGTGTTGGCAACAGCATATCCAACAAGGTACTGATCTCTAAAATTTATAGAAAACTTTAAACACTTCAACATCAAAAAGACAAACAATCCAATTGAAAAATGGGCAGAGGACATGAACAGACACCTCACCAAAGAGGACACTCAGGCAGCTAATAAACACATCAAGAAATGTTTGTATTCATTAGCCATTGTTGTTGTTGTTGTTGTTGTGTGCCATCGAGTCGGCCCCGACTCATAGCGACCCCTCCTTGGGTTTCCAAGGCAGTATCACTACGGAAGTAGGATTGCCCAACCTTCCTTCCGAGTAGAGAGATGTATATCAAAACAACAGCGAGATCTCATCTTATCCCAGCAATAATAACAATACTCAACAGAAGAGAATAAATACTGGCAAGGGTGTGGAGAGATGAGAAATTTCATACACTGCTGGCAAGACTGTAAAATGGTGCAACCACTGTGGAAAACAGTATGGTGCTTCCTTAAAAAGTTGGAAATAGAAATACCATTTAAACCAGCTATCTCACTACTACGTATATATCCTAAAGAAATGAGAGCCAGCACACATATAGATATATGCACACCCATGTTCATCTCAGCACTATTCACAATAGCAAAGAACTGGAAACAACCTAAGTGCCCATCAACAGATGAATGGATAACCAAGCTATAGTACATACACACAATGGAATATTATGTAACATTAAAGACTAATGAAGAATCCATGAAACACCTCATAATGTGGATAAACTTGAGGATGTTATGCTGAGTGAAATAAGTCAATCACAGAAGGACAAATATTGTATGAGTCCATTATAAAAAGTCAAGGAAAGGTTTAAACATGGAAAGAAACATTCTTTTATGGTTATCAGGGATGGGAGGGTAGGGGAGGAAAAGTTGCTAGCTAGGTAAGAGAAATGTATTAATTTGGGTGAAGGGAAAGGCAACATACAAAAAGTATACCAGCACAATATCACTAAGGAAAAAGAAGGCACAGAGAAGTGCATAAGAGTTACAGACAACAAATGTAACTATTACATACATACACACACTGCATTATCTGTAATAACAAACATTAAGCTATGAGTGAATAACAAGGTAGACAAGCAAGATGATCAGGTATAGGTAGGTGAATGGGACTATACTCACAACCATATATAGGTCTGGCAGACAATATTTCTACATATATATTTATATGGGCTATAAAAATGTTCTTGTATACAGTAGTAACAAGGGGCAAAGTTATCAAAACTTAGCATCCATAACCAAACACTTGAGAGAATGAGTCATTGGGCCTGCGGGCTCAGGACCATAGTCGCAGGGCACAGCAAGGTCAATTGGCATAATATAGTTCACAGAGACAATATTCTACATCCTATTTTGGTGATTACCGACTGGGGTCTTAAAAGCTTTCGAGTGACCATCTCAGGTGCAACTATTGGTTTCTCCTCAGCTGGAGCAACTAAGAGCAAAGGAAAGCAAAGACACATGGAAACAATTAGTCCAAGGGACTGGGGGACCATGTGAACCTCAGCCTCTGTGACCCTGACACCAGAGGAACAAGATGTGCCCACCTACCACTGCCAACCATTCTGAAATTTATCAAAACAGGAAGGATATCCTGGATAGAGTGGGAGAAAAGTGTGGAGCAAAATTCAATTCACAAAGACCAGGCTTACCGGTCTGATAGAGTCTGATGATACTCCTAAGACTATGGCCCTAAGTCACCCTTTAAGCCTGGAACTGAAGTCACTCCCATGGCTCAACTTTCAGCCAAACAACAGGCAGGATTATGAGGTGAACAATAACATCTGGGAGATACACACTCTTTTGAACAATCTGCCATAAGACATCAAATGGGCAACATTTGCGCTGGATAAAGCTCAGAAGATGGGTATGGATAGGAAAAGAAGGACAAAGGGAAAAGGTGACCACTGAGAGGGAGTGGGAAGAATGTTGTTACATTGTGGGGATTGCAATCAGTGTCAAAACAAAATGAGTATTAACAGCTGAATTGAAAACAAATTTGCTCTGTAAACTTTCACCCAAATCACAATAAAAAGTTTAAAAACAAGTAAGAGAGATTGACTCAAAATACACCCTGGACTAATCTTGCCTCATTAACATAACGAAGACAATTCATTCTCCAGTGGGATTATAACAACTGGAATGGAGGTTAGGATTTAAAACACAATTCATCTCATAATTCCTAGCATTAATATTTTATAGAGAGAGATAGAAAATATGACAGTGGATATTGGTGATGTTTGCACAGCATGATTGATGTAATTGCTTTCATTGAACTGTAAAAGTGGCAAATACTGAGTTGGCAAATGTTATGTTAACTATATTTTTTTGCAGCTGTTAAAATAAATAAATAAAGATATTGCAGACCTCCCTTGACCTATTGGGACTGCCCTAGAAGAATTCATACACCATCAACCAAAACAGAAAATACAGAAAGGAGATTTGCAGGAAAAAGCTATATCAGCACCTTAGTTGTGAACAAATACTGGTCTATAACTCAAAATCTGTCTTGGAGGAAGTACAACCAGAATGCTCCGTAGAGGTGAGAATGCCCAGACTTTGTCTCTCATATTTCGGTCCTGCTGTCAGAAAGGACCAGTCTCTGGAGAAGGATATCATACTTGGTAAAGCAGAAAGTCAGTGAAAAAGGGTAGACCCTCAATGAGATAGATTGATACAGTGACTGCAACAATGGGCGCAAGCACAGCAACAATTATGAGGATAGTGCAGGACCAGGCAATGTTCTGTTTTGTTTTACTTAGGGTTCCTATGAGCCAGAACTGACTTGACAGCAACAGACAACTTAAAAGGAAGCCCAGAATTAAAGCTAGTTCTGGAATTTGGAAGTTAAGTTCTCTAGAATCATAGTTCCTCAGGGTACTGAGTTTGTGGTCAGTTCTTCAAAAAAAACCTCTACCAATCAATCTGATGCATTAGCGTCCTCTGGGGACTTCTGAAAAATATCGATTCTTGGACCTTGCTTCCAAAGATTCTGATTTAATTAGTTTGAGGTATAGCCTAACATTGGAATTCTTAAAAGCTCCTCATGTAATCTTAATTTGAAGACCACATTGAGAGCCACTGCAGAAAAACGCAAAAATGTAGACTTGCTCAGTATTTGAGTACTGACTTAAGCTTCTCCCAATAGGAAGTTGAAGTCCCTGAGTGACACAATCACCTGCTAATCAAAAGATTGCAGGTTTGAATCCACTCAAAGGCACTGTGGAAGAAAGAGCTGGCAATCTACTTCCAAAAAATCAGCCATGGAAAACCCTATTGTCCTGCTCTGACACATATGAGGTCACCACAAGTAGGAGTCAATCCAACAGCAATTGATGTGGTAGTAGGAAATCACTCTGTACACATCTTATTGTGATTATTGGTCCACGCTAACCCTCTTATGTTGATTTAATTTTCATTGTCCAATCCATAAATTATGTCTCTTCCTTGAAGTCGCATGAAAGCAGAACCATTCAAAAGCTATTGAAAAACCCCTTTTAAGCAAAATGTCCACAGGTTTATTTGAAACTAGAAGAGTGGGTTCCCTCCCAGGGTGATCCCAGGTCACTAAGGAAACACCAGGATTTGAGGTGCTGAGAAAAGAAGCTTTATTGCAGGCCAATGAGCAAGGAGCTCAGACACTGTGTCTCAGATCAAGCTCTCTAAAGCTGGGGATTTCAGAGCTGAAACAGGACATGAAATATGGATGATATGATTATTATGGACTTTCTAGGAACTCATTAACTATGAATTACGCTCATTAACATGTAGAGGGTGCAGTGTCTTGGCCTTCAAGGAGTGTTTTTCAGCTTCTGACATATGTTGTTGTTGCTGTTATGTGCCATCAAGTCATATAGGTCATATAAAGACAAGTTCTAGACATGACTGGACAAAAGGAGTTGGGGTAGGAAAATGCACTGGATAAGAAGGATAGACAGCAGGAACTTGTCTGCTATTTCAGTTCTTGCAGTCAAGCTACCTGGAGCAGAGCATTCCTAAATTGTAATCAATATTCTTCACAAATATGATCTTTAAGAAAATAAATTAATGGACTTCTGGCAAGATGGTGGAATAGGCAGATAACTGGAAAGACCATCTGCAACAAAGCAACAAGAAACCAATTGAAACAGATACAGAAGATAATCCTAGAACCCTGAGCTTTGAAGGGAAGGATAAAGAAGTGAATTAAATACCAACCAGGAGTTCTGGTAGCACAGTACCTAAGGCATTTGACTGCTAACCAGAAGGTTGGCGGTTCAAACTCACCACCCACTCCTCAGAAGAAAGACTAGGCAATCTACTTCCATAAAGATTTACTGCATCAGAAACCCAAAGGGGATTGCTATGAGTCAGAATTGACTTGATGTCAGTGAGTTTTGTTTTTTTGGTAGTAGAAAAACCTAAAAGAAAACAGTGGATAAGGAGACAAACAGAACTGCGGACTGTCAGCTGTCCTGAGGGTTCAACCAATTTGAATATTTGCAAGCAGTGTTCTGATCCAGGCAGCAACCTAAGTATAGGTTCCTCTCACCAAGAACAACACAAAATGAATGAAAAATTAGAAACTATACAAAAACAACAAATGTAAATCCAGAAGATTGCACTAAGATCCCAGAAATAGAAAACACATTGATCAGGCAAAGGAGTAGAATTGAATTAATGGAAGACAGAATAATTTAGAATGAAGACAAATACTTCAACACTACTTTGGTAAGGCATTGATCAGAAAAAAAATCAAAACAAAATGAAGGAAACCTAACATTCATGTGAGATACCATTAAAAGTAACAACTTATGAGTAATTGGAATTCCAGATTAGGAAGAGAAAAATAAAACCACAGAGAAAAGTGTTGGAGATTTGGTGGAAGAGAATTTCCCTAATATGAAAAACAAGAAGATATCCATTCAAGACATTCAAGAACCCCAAACAGGATAAGCCTCAAAAGAAAATCACTGAGAGGTATCAGAATCAAACTCACCAAAACCAAAGAAAATGAAGGAATCCTGGAAGCAGCACAGGAAAAATGAAGTTACCTACAAAGGGCAACAAATAAAACTAAGCTCTGATTTCTTAGCAAAAATCATGCAGGCAAGAAGGCCATTGGATGATATATACAAACCCTTAAAGAAAAAAATTTCCAACCAAGAATTATGTACCCAGCAAAATTGTCCCTCAAATATGAGAGTGAAATTAGGACATTTCCAGATAAACAGAAATTAAGGGACTCCATTAAACCAAATCAACTTTACAAGAGATTCTAGAGGGAGTCCTTTGGACAGAGAACCAACAACAGCAGACAACAACCAATGATTAACATGATTAACATGATGACATAACCCAGAAACCAACTCAGTTATAGAACTACACAAAGTAAAATAAGTTTGCAAGATTGTAAACAGGGAACCAGAGACATCAATTGGTAAATGAAGACATATACAAACCAAAAAGAGGGAATAAATAGTGCAGGAACAGAACTTCCAAATGGTAAGGAAGTCAAGACAATTGCAAGATAGAACAGACTGTTCTAGACTTGGGAACAAAATTATAAATTACAGGTAACTTCAAAGAAGAATAATAAATCTTTGTATCAAAATTAAAAAGAGCAGAGGCACAAACATTTAGTAAATACTAAAACAATAGCAATGAAGAAAATGATAACCCAATTCATAAATATAATGAGCTCAACACAGAAAATAATATGGAACAAAGAAATCAGCAACACCATGAAAAAACACATAACAAAACAACAGCAACAAATTCATACTTGTCAATATTACACTGAATATAAATGGATTAAATGCACCACTCAAAAGATGGAGAGTTTCAGACTGGATGAGAAAACATGAGCCATCAATATACTGTCTACAAGAGATTCACCTTAGACACAAAGACAAAAATAGACTAAAAATCAAAGGTTGGAAAAAGATATATCAAACAAATGACAATTTAAAAAGAGCAGGAATAGCAATATTAATTTCTGATAAAATTGACTTTAAGACAAAAACCACCATAAGAAGCAAGGAAGAATATTATATAATGATTAAAGGATCAATTGAACAAGAGGACAAAACCATAATAAATACCTACACACCCAAGGAAAGAGCCCCAAAACACCTTCCTTAACAACTACTTAGTAATAGAAGAAATAAAAATGAAAAATGTCCTTGATTCAAACAAGAATGAAAACATACTACAATCTTTGGGACACAGGAAAAAGCAGTGATCAGAAGACAAGTTATAGCAATAGATGCACACATCAAAAAAGAAAAATGAGTGAAAATCAACATCTTAATCCATCTCCAACAATTAGAAAAAGAGCAGCAAAAAAAGTCTACAGTCACTAGAAGAAAAGATAATAAAGAAAACAATCAATGTAATTCATCACAAAAGAAAAATAATGGAAAAGAACCACATGATCATATCAATTGATACAGGAAATGCATTTGATAAAATCCAACACCCATTGCTCATAAAAACTCTCAGGAAAAAAAAATAGGAATAGAAGGGAAATTCCTCAACACATTAAAGGGCATATATGCAAAATCAACAACCAACATTATCCTCGATGGAGAGAGGCTGAAACCATTTCCCCTGTGAATGAGAATCAGGCAAGGATGCCCTCTATCACCACTTCTATTGAACATCGCACCAGAAGTCATAGCCAGGGCAATAAGGCAAGAAAGGGAAATCAAAAGCATCCAAATTGGTAAAGAAGTAAAACTATCCCTATTTACAGATGATATGATCATATGCATAGAAAACTCAAGAGACTCAGCAAGGAAACCACTGGAACTAACTGAAAGATTTAATATAGTAGTAAGATACAAGATCAACATTCAAAAATCAGTTGGATTCCTCTACACCAGCAAAGAGGTCTCTGAAAATGAAGTCAATACCATTTACAACAGCTACCAAGAAGATGAAATCTTACCAGGAACAAAAAGACCTATATAAAGAAAACTAAAAAACACTGTTTCAAGAGGCTATAAGAGCTCTAAATGGAAGAACATACCATGCTCGTGGATAGGAAGACTGAACATTGTAAAAATGTTAATACTACTCAAAGCAATCTACACATTCAATGCAATCCTGATCCAGATTCTACCATTCTTTAAGGACATGGAAAAACTAATCACTAATGTTATATGGAAAGAAAAGAGACTTCAGATAAGCAAAGCACTACTGAAGACAAAGAACAAAATAGGAGGTCTCATACCCTCAGATCTCAAAACCTACTGTACAATCACAGTAGTCAAAACAGGTGTTGGTACAATGGCAGACACATAGACCCATGGAACAGAATTGAGAACACAGAAATAGATCCACCCACCTATGGTCAGCTGAACTTTCACTAAGGGCTGAAGTCCATTCAAAGGGGAAGAGATAGTCTGGTAAAGCTGGATATCCATTTTCAGAAAAATGAAATAAGTTCTATATCTCACACATACACAAAACTAACTCCAGATGGATCACCATCTTAAATGTGTAACCTAAAACGAAAGTTCATCAAAGAAAAAATAGGGGTAAACTTATGGGCCTACTTTGATGGCATAAATGGACTATCAAGCATAACCCAAAACACACAAACAGCAGAAGACAAACTAAATGATTAGGACTTTCTAAAAATAGAATTCTGATGTGCATCAAATGACTTCTCCAAAAAAAGTAAAAAGAGAATCTACAAACTGGGAAAAAATATTCAGCAACAATATATCTAACAAGGAAATTATGTCTATCAGTTATGGAAAATTCCAACACCTCAACATCAAAAGTATAAACAATCCAATTGAAACATGGGCAGAAGACATGAACAAACACTTCACCTAAGAAGATATTCAGGTGGACCACAAACACATGAAGAAATTTTCACAATCATTAGTCACTAGAAAGATGCAAATCAAAACAACAATGAGATGCCATCTTTCCTCAGCACTGATAGCAAAGTTCAACAAGACAGAAAATAATAAATGCTGGCAAGGATTTGGAGACACTGGAACTCTCATACTGGTGGAACTGTAAAATGACACAACCATGTGGAAATTGGCATGGCGATTCCTTAAAAAGTTGGAAATAGAAATACCATTTGATCCAGCAATCCCATTAGTAGGTATATATCCTAAAGAAGTGAGAGCCAGGACTCAAGTACATATATGGACACCCATGTTCATCACAACACTATTCACAATATCAAGGAGATGTAAACAACCTAAGTATCCATTAATGGAAGAATGGATGACCAAACTATGGTACATACACACAATGGAATATTATGCAACACTAAAGAATAACGTAGAATCCACAAAACACCACATGATGTGGATGAACTTGGAGAGAAATTTCACTTGCTGAGAGAAATAAGTCAGTCAAAGACGGACAAATATTGTATTAATCCATTATTGTAAAAAGCCAAGGTAAGTTTTATATATGGAAGGAAACTTTCTTTGCTGCTTATCAGGGATAGGAAAGGAAGGGAGGGAAAATTGCTAGACAGGTAAGAGACAAGTATTGATTTCAGTGAAGGTAAAGGCAACGTACCAAAAGCAAGTGACAAACACAATGCCACTAAGGAAAAGGAAGACATAGAGGTGCACAAGAGGAAAAGACAGTAAAGATAAACACATTTATATACACAGCACTGCATTATCAGTAATAACAAACATTAATCTACAGGTAGACACATAGGTAGACAGGCTGAATGGTCACGTATGTCTAGGCAAAAGCAAATGTACCCATGACCATACCTCTGGTAGTATAGTACCTAAGGCATTTGACTGCTAACCAGAAGGCTGACAGTTCAAACCCACCAGCCACTCCTCGGAAGGAAGGTTGGGCAATCTATTTTCATAGTGATACTGCCTCAGCAACCCAAGGAAGAGTCATTTTGAGTTGAGTCTGACTCGACGGCACATAACAACAACAATATATAAGTTTGGCAGGTGATATTTCTACATACATATTTGCATGTGCCGTAAAAATGTCTATATAAATAGAACTAACAGGGAGCAAAGTTGTAAGCTCTTAGCCACAGCCAACCACCCTGAGGGAGTGAGTTGTTGGACTTGTGGGCTTGGGACCATGGTCATGGGGGATGTAAAGCTCAACTAGCATTACATACTACACAAAAAACATTGTTTTACATCCTACTTTGGTGAGTAGCAACTGAGTTCTTAAATGCAAGTGATTTAGATGCAAGTGGTCATCTAGATATAACAATAGGTCACTCCTTGTCCAGAGAAAAGAATGAAGAAAAACAAAGATGCATGGAAACAATTAATCCAAAGGACTGGTGGACCATGTGAACCTCAGCCTACATGACCATAAGACCAGAAGAACTAGGTGGAACCCAGCTACCACTGCCAACCACTCCGAAAAGGATCAGTGCAGAAGATCCTGGATAGAGTGTGAGAACAATGTGGAATAAAAGTCAAAATCATAAAAGACCAGGCTTACTGGTCTGATAGAGACTGGTGAATACCCGAGACTATGGCCTCTGGTCACCCTTCAGTCCTGGAATTAAACTCATTCCCATGGCTTCCAGTCAAACAACAGACAGGCATACAAGGTGAACATTTACACCAGGTAAGTACACTCTTCAGAACAATCAATCATGGGAGATCAGAAGGGCAGTATTTTCACAGTGAGATAGATAAGAGTGCAGGAATACACAGGAAAGAAGGACACAGGGAGAAGGTAACCATAGGGAGGAAATGGGAAGAGAGCTGTTACATTATAGGGATTGCCATCAACGTCATGAAACAAAATGTGTATGAACTGCTGTATGTAAAATGAACTTGGTCTGTAAACTTTCACCCAAATCATAATGAAAGGACAGTAAATTAACATTGACAGTTTCTTGCCATTTGATGAGGCATGTTGAATACTAAAGAGATAATATAATTTTTACAATTTGAAATTTTATTGCCTTTAGTCAAAATCTCTTGCAATTAGACACAGTGGCTGCAACGGTGGGCTCAAACTTAGCAATGATTTTGAGGATGGTGCAGGATTGGGCAGTGTTCCATTCTATTGTACACAGGGTCACTATGAGACAGAACTGACTCAACTACACCTACCAACAACAACATGGCAAAAGGGACTTTGCAGATATGATTAAGTTAAGGATCTTGAGAAGGGAAGATTAGTTTAGATTATCCACATAGACCCAACATAATCAAAAGGACCTTAATAAGAGGGAGGCAGGAAGATTAGTCAGAGAAGAGATACAATCAGAAGCAGAGACCAGAGAGATGTCATTACTGGAAAGGGGTTATATCAGTCAGAATTCTCCAGCCAGGTCAGCTGACCAGAAACTCAGGAAGGAATTGATAATAGATCATTGATAAATCTGAATTTTTTCTTCTGTTAGAAACCTCAGTTATTGCTCTTGAGGACTTCCAACTGATTGGATGAGGCCCACCCACACAATTTAGGGTAAGCTCCTTGATTTAAAGTCAACTAATTATAGATGTTAAATACTCTACAAAATACCTTCATAGCTGACCCTCTTGTAGCTTCCAGCCAAACATAGACAGGTATATAGGGTGAACATTTACACCAGGTAGATACTCTCCTTAGAATGATCAATCATGGGAGAACAGAAGGGCAGTATTTGCACAGGGAGACAGCTCAGGGGACAGGAATGCACAGGAAAGAAGGACACAGAGAATTAACCATAGGGAGGAAGTGGGAAGAGAGCTGTTACATTGTCAGGATTGCAGTCAATGTCATGAAACAAAATGTGTATGAACTGCTGTATGGAAAACGAATCTTCTCTGGTAACTTTTACCCAAATCACAATAAAAATTTAAAAATTTTGAAAAATATCTTCATAGCAACACCTAGATTAGTATTTGATTAAATAACTGGCCTAAGTAGAGTGGAAGGTCGACGAAAGAGGGAGAGGCCTTCAACGAGATGGATTGACACAGTGGCGGCAATGATGGGATCAAGTATAACAGGGATCATGGAGCTGGAGCGGGATCTGGCAGTGTTTCGTTCTGCTGTGCATGGGGTTGCTGATTCGGAAATGACTCGACGGCACCTAACAATAACAACAAGCAAGTTATCACATATAGCTAAAAATTACAGGAGACATAAGCCAAAGAACATGGGCAGCCTCTAGAAGCCAGAAATGGCAAGGATCAGATTCTGCCTTAGATCCTCCAGAAAGATGACAGCCCTGTCAATATCTTCATTTTAACCTAGTGAAACCCACTTTGAGGATCCGGGATTCCAAAACTGTAAGATAATAAATTAGTGGTTAAAAAAAAAACATTGGGGAGGCAGGGCAAGATGGCGGACTAGGCAGAAGGATTGCACAGACCCTCTTCAACAAAGAAAAGGGAAACCAATTAACACAGACACAGAAG
>NW_006921744.1:3923560-3954735 GCF_000298275.1 Orycteropus afer afer | reverse complement strand
AAAAAAAAAAAAATTGCAATTGGTTGTTTTCATCTTTCAAAACATCATAAAGTATCAAGCTGGTACAAAAAAACAGCATCACCCAAAAAGCCTGCTGAGGCCGTAGCCCCCAAGCACTAATTTAAGCAGCCAAGCAATCTGAAATTATAAAACTTAAAATTTAATATTAGTGATTAAACTTTAAGCTTCTTAAGTTTAGGGAGAATAATGGAAATAATGTTAAATTTACTTCAAGTTATTTAGGAATAGAATGCATAGATAAGAAGGGTACAGGGAAGTGGTAGTCACAGAGAGGACATGGGAGGAGAATTTTGATTGCTCGGGATAGTAGTTGGGGCCGTGAAACCAAACTGTTGAGAATAAAACAAATTCTGCTTTGTCAATTTGCACCCAAATCACAACAAAAAAAAATTAACAGGAATAATCTTTAGTGACTTTAATCCACCAGTTGTTTGAAGCTCTTTATTGCATGATTTTTAATTAAGGTCATGTGCAGGAAGAATATTTCAAAGAGAAAATCCAGATTCTTTGTGGTGAACATTTGTGATTCTGGACTGCTTAAAACCTTTTCTAATGGGGATAGAGAAGTTGAAGAGATGTCTGGACCTTACTCTGTAGAATACGAGGAGGGGCAGGTGGGTACTCCCTCTCTCAGGCCCCATGGTGTTGATGTTAGCTGCTTTGATGTTATTAGCTTCCATGGAGTCATGGTAACCCCATGCACAATCATGGTCCTGCACCATGCCCATGATTAGCTGCAAACTGGACTCTTGTGACTCACAGGCTTTTCCTTAGCTTGCAGAAGTACATCACCAGGCTCCTACTAGTCTATCTCCATCTGGAAGCTCCGCTGAAACCTGTTCAGCAGTATAGCAATATAAAAGCCTCCACTAACAAATGAGTGGTTAGCTGCACATGAGGTGCATTGGCCGGACTAGAACCAAGTCTCCTACATTGTAGGCTAGAATTCTACCAGTGAATTACCACTGACCCCACACCTGGCCTCTAGGGCTCAGCAAATCGGATGCTTCCACCTGAGAGCCCCTAGTCTTAAGGGAGTGGCACAAAGCCTCAGGGATGGGGAAACCAAGGACAACCTCAGTTAGGTTTGGTTGGTTGTAGCCAAGAATATGAATGGAACTGTGGTAGTTAAATTTGTATATCATCTTGGCTGGGCCTGGTTGAGTGGTTGGGCAGCTGATGGTAGTTATTCCCAATGATGAGACTGGCAATCAACTCCATGGTGGGATCTACTACAAGCAGCTGAGTAGCTGTCTTTGGGATGTGGTCTGCTTCCTGTGTATAAGGAGAAGCCTTTGAGATAGTCTCTAGCTTACAGCATGCTTGAACCCTGCATGTAGCCATGTTGTTGTTCAGCAGCCTGCCATGCTCTGCCTACCTGGGGACTTACAATGGACTTAAATTAATGGCCTGCCATGTGGTTTGGTAACATCCGGACTTTGCCTTTTTACTTGTCAACCTTGGGCTTGGCAGCCTCAGCAGCCAGCAGCTGTCTGAGTGAAGAAAAGCCTCTAGCTTCAGTGGGCCGGGAGCAGGAGGCAGAGCTGAAGCCCAATGCTGAGGGGCTTTCACCCAGCCCCTAGAGCCTGGCACTTTGAACTTGAACTTCTAGCCTCCCAAACTGTAAGGAAATAAACTCCTGGTTGTTAAGGCCATCCCATTTGTAGTATGTTCCTGTCAGAGTAGCACTAGGTAACCAGAACAGGAACTATAGTTCTCAAATGCTTAATTCTTTCCTCCCTCCCACACTCTGGACCCACAATGCATATACAGCATGGAATAACCAAATACACTTGGTCACCTCTGCAGAATTAAGAACTGATTCTACACAATATATATTTTTTTTAATATTCAGAGACTCCTTTCCTCATTTTTTCTTTGTCTCTTCCATCCTTATGAACTTGATATGCATTTTTTTCTCAGTTCATGTATGTTCTTTAATAACATAAAAATGAAGGAATATTCTTTCATTCTAGTAAGTTTTTCTTTTCCTCTATATTCCCACAAAATTGTAATTATAGTAAACCTTCAATGAACCTTGATTGCCATTGTGCTCCAATTCTTTGAATGAGAAGACAACCTGTGTAAGCCCTTTTGGAGGTGACTAACTAACAGATTTTCCTCAATTACCAAGTATGAAGAATTAAATACAGTTCCAAAGAAAAACTGAACGGTTCATCATCTTGTCTCTTCCAAATAATACATACTGCCAGAAACAATTCCCACCTAAGATGACAGTGAGAAGGCTTACCATTATATGTGTGATGACCACACAGGAGGAAATGGGAAAAATTAAATTGCTTAATTTTTAATATTTTCCACAAACCAATATGGAACAACAATCACTTCAAAATGTGTTCAGTGTGTTAAAGATAGTGCAAAAGGATGCATGGAACCTGGGTTTTCCAATGGTGGAACACAGAAACAAAAATCCACCTGTGAATGGATTCCATGAACTGTCCTCTGGTAACAGACAAAAAGGTTTCAAACATGAGTCAAGTGCGTGTCTTACCTAATTTCCTTTTGTAAAAAAACCCAGGGGTCTTACCCAGGGGAGCACAGCCTGTCTCAGGTGAGCCGCCATAGAGCAAACAGGCAAGCAAATAAGGGAATGCAGTGATCACTATGCAAAGTCATTTTTTTCCTACAAAAACTAGTGTTTTTCAAATGGATGTTGAAGTTTTCATTCTTTCAGGAATATAGCAAAAAATCTAATGTACATTCAGAAATGGGCCTGAGAACAAAACTTGTTATTTTCCACAATGCTACAGTCTGATGTGGTAGATATTAAACTTCAAAGGCTCAACATCCTGCTATTAATTATATTCAACCTCAATTTAAATGACTAATTGAACTATGTTTCCTAATAATCTCTCACCAAGCAGCAATAAATTGCACAAAAGTGACTGGCCCTTTGGTGTACTAGTTTCGTATGCTAGATATTCAGGCATTTAAATAACAACAAAACTAAAAGCTGTGAAGAGGTGGTGTGCCACATGGGAGGGAGGAAGGGGGTAGAGATGGAGGAAAAGAGGAAGGGAAGGAAGAAAGGAAGGAGGGAAGGAAGGAAGGAAGGGTGAGCAGGCAAAAGCCAAGAGTCATTTGTAATGAATGAATAACAGCTGCCTTCATGCAAGAAAGGAGGCAGGTGGCGCCGTGGATAAAGCATTGGGCTGCTAACCAAAAGGTTACCCACCAGCTGCTCCACAAGAGAAAGATGAGGCAGTCTGCTTCCATAAAGATTTACAACCTTGGAAACCCTACAGGACAGTTCTATTCTATCCTATAGGGTCAGTCCCTGTGAGAGAGCATTGACTTGATGGCAGTGGCATTGGGTTTGTTTGGTTTTTGTGGGGCTTTTTGTTTCTTTTATTTGTTTATTTGTTTGTTTTTGTTTTCTGCTTTGGTGCAAAAAATTCATCAGAAAGAAAGAGTCAAAGCTTTTGCTCTCTATTCCCATTCACCACTAATTTCATTAACCTGTACAAAGAAGTTCTTAGGGAAAAAAAAGCTTCCCTTTAAACCAGGAGAGTTCTCTGTGGGTCCTGGTATCTTTCATTGTCAGAACGATCAGAATCTGGAAGCTTCTAAAGGTAACGGAGCCATGTAGTATAATTATAAAATGACCTTTTGGAAAGTACCCAGGAGCCAAGAGCAACCTCCCAAGGGACAGGACTTCTAAGATATCCACGACTTTCAGACCGAAGACACCAAGGACCTGGTCAGGGGTATGTGGAAGCTTGTGAACTGCTGCAGAACCACACTTCTGGATGTATAAACCAGAAAACCAGTCCCACTACTGTCAAGTTGATTCTGACTCATAGCAACCCCCAGTGGGTTTCCAAGGCTGTAAATCTTTATGGAAGCAGACTGCCTCATCTACCTCCTGCAGAGCAGCTGGTGGGTTTGAACTTCCGACCTTCTAATTAGCAGTTAACTGGCTTACGCACTGAGCCACCAGAGCTCCTTTCTGGAAGTACAGGATTTATGGATTTCATAAATTGATCATTTATGCTCACGACATAAAAATTCAAAAGACTCAAAGATAACAGAATGAAAAATAAGTCTGCTTGCCATCTCTATCTCCCAATAACCCTGTTTCTCTCCCTGGAGGTGTTGTTTGTAAATTTCCATGGCTATGCTGTACATTTACAAGCAAATGTGTGTGTGGTTGTGCATATTATATTTGAAATAAATGTTTGTTTGTTTTTTTAAATGGTAACATACTATGCAAGGTGTTCTCCACCTTGTTTGTTTTTATTTGTCCTTAGTAATGTGTTTTGGAGCTCATTCCATATTGCTATATAGAGATCTATTTCATTTTTTTTAATGGCTGCATAATGTTCCACTGTACCCATGTGAGATGTTATATTTAACCGTCTGGGGAGATGTTTAAATGGTTTCGATCTTCTGTACAATGCTGCAATGAGTGATCCCATATGTCTTTCAGTTTGTACTTGTGCTGGTGAATCTAAAGAGTAAAGGCTGAGAAGTGGCATTGCCAGGCCCCAAGGCATGCCCATTTGTATATAGATCAGTATTGCCAAGCTGATCTCCATGGAATTTCTACTCCCATCATCAGTCTGTGAGAGCGCTTGTTCCCTACATATTCCCCAACAGAATGTGTTATCAAGTGAATTTATATTTTCCAATTTAACAGGTAAAACATGACAGCCTGGTGTTGTTTTAATTTGCATTAAGAAAAGGAACCCTGATGGCACAATGGTAAAGCCTTAGGCTATTGATTGAAAGGTTGGCAGTTCAAACCTAGTCATTGGCTACACAAGAGAAAGATCTGGCAGTCTGCTTCCTCATAAAGATTACAGCCAAGAAAACCTTATGGGGCAGTTCCACTCTGTCATGTGGGGTGACTATGAATCAGAATCGACTCAGCAGCCCCCAACAATAATCTTGTAAACTCTGGCATTTGTTTATATGTTTAAGAGCCATTTCCATTCCCTTTACTATAAATTGTCAGTTCATATCTTTTGCCCATTTTTCTATGAGCCTTTTGTTTTTTTATTAATTATAAGAGCTCTTCATATATTAGGAAGATCAACCTTAGTTTGTGAGATGAGGTGCAGACTTTTTTCTCATTTATTATTTTATTTTGATTATGAAGAACTTTACCTTGAAGAAATTTTATACTTCCATTTCTTTAAATATATCAACAATATCTTTTCTGCTTCTGGGTTTTCTGCCATACTTCATGAAGTCTTTCCCATGCACGTTTTTCAAAAATATTTCCATAGTTATTTCAAGTACTTTAATGATTTCATTGTTCAAGTTTAACTATTTGATCCATTGTGAATTTATTTTTATGGTAATGGTGTGCCCTAACATTTATTGAGGGAGCTCTGGTAGCATAGTGCCTAAAGCACTTGACTGCTAACCAGAAGGCTGGTGTTGACCCACCAGCCACTCCTCAGAAGGAAGATGGGGCAATATACTTCTATAGTGATACTACCTCAGAAATCCAAGGAAGGGTAGCTATAAGTTGGGTCCGACTCAGCGGCAAATAACAACAACAACATTTATCAAATCATTCATCTTTTTTCTAGTGATTTGGAACATCATCTTCTCCATATTATAAACCCTAGTCATTAATATCTTTATTAATTTTATAATTACTTTGGAACTGAAGCAAGTATATTTACATGTGTTCAAATACTTCCTTATTAAATATAAACATATAATGTTTACCACAAATTTTAATATCCTGTCTTGGAATTTCTTCAGTTTTAAAGATATACTAATAACTAATTGCTTTTGAATCTATTCAGAATCATAGTGACCCTATGTACCAGGAACCTCACACAGGAAACTGGCCCCAACTACTCTTGACTACTGAGCGTCTCTGAAAAATATGACCAGCTACCTTACAGCTCCACCTGCAGCTAGATTCCCCTAGCTTCTCCCCTCCTTTCTCCAACCCTAACTCAGAAACAAGAAGATAAAATCCAGTTGTCCGAGAGAAAGTCTTGGGCCTAGTGACTTTTAAACACAGATCAAAACATTCAAATCACGAAGGGACTCAAACTGTAGACATCAGCACACAATGTTAGAGCTGTTGATGGTGGGGGATGGGAGTGGCTGGGGGTCAACTGAAAATTTTACACTGCTCCTTGCTTATACACCAGTTGCCCTCAACTCCAACTCGTGGAGACCCCATGTGTGTCAAAGTAGAACTGTGCTCCATAGAGTTTTCAATGGCTGCTTTTTTGGAAGTAGATTACCAGTCTCTCTTCCAAGGTGCCTCTGGGTACACTCAAACCTCCATCCTTTTGGTTAGCAGCCAGGCATGTTAACCATTTGTATGGTCCAAGGACTCCTTCCTGCTCATATCCACCAACAGAAAAACCTTAGACCTATCACTGACAACAGAATGGAGAAGAGAATAATCTGGCAAGCAAAATATAGCCCTGAACTGGAATGTGTTTTACTCATCACAGTGGGATTGGGCAAGTCAGAGTTCAGGGCATACCAGGTGGGTATCAATAGGCAACTAAGGGAAATTAGTAGCCAACTCAGGAAGTCTACTGGTGTAGAGGGGAGAGGGCTTGGTTTTGTTTTTTGATTGGTCATTTGTGGTTTGGAGTAGAATTTTTTCTTTTGGTTTTGGTATTTTTGCTATTTGTTTGTACTATGAAGTGAGTTCTATACCTGAAGGTGTTTATTGTTTCCTTGAGTTGTTCTTACTGGCTCTCAAAATGCTTTCCTCAGGGTATGTTTTGAAGGAAAAGTTAAGAATAATTAAATTGGGTCTAGTTCTTCTGGTTATTAAGTGACAGGGGTAGGAGTTACAGAAGCTTGATTTTTCTTTCTTTCTTTCCCTCTTTTGAATGTGAAACAAATTTACAGCAGGAAATGGATACATATGAAAATATATTCAATTCAACTGACTGGGACTTGGAATAACCCACAAAAAAATTTCTCCTATTTAATGTCAGAAAACAAAACAAGAAATGTGTGTGCCTTTGTTTTTGGTTTTAGCTTTATTTTTTAATGAATATTCAAGTGAATTATGTCTGTTCATCACAGGGTGGGTAGGTAACAGGGCCAGGAAAAAGACTTCACTCTCCCCAGGAGGAGTTCGATTTCTAGACTGTGCAAATGGTGGGCCATTCTCTTAGACAGCGATCCCCAGAAGAGGACCAGGCTCACTGGCAAAATGACATCCTATCAAGAGGGCTCCTGGATGTCTGATAGACACTGGTATACTCCCTGAAACTGTGTCTCCTAGTCACTCATTGGGCCTGGAATTCAACTCACTCCCATGGCTTCCAGCCAAACAATAGACAGACACATAAGGTGAATATTTACACCAGGTAGATGAACTCAGCGTGATCAACCACGGGAGATCAGAAGGGCAGTAATTGTATAGGGAGATAGCTCAGAGGGCAGGAATGAACAAGAAAGAAGGACACAGAGAAGTGGTAACCACAAGGAGGTAGTGAGAAGAGAGCTGTTGCATTGTAAGGGCTGCAATCAATGTCATGAAACAAAATGTGAATGAATTGTTGTATGTAAAATGAATTTTCTCTGTAAACTTTCACCTAAATCACAATTTAAATAAAAAAAAAAGAGGGCTCCCGAACAAATTCCAAGAAACATACCATCTATTAAGCTAACACAAATAGATGTATAAAAATACTAAACAGACTCATTACAAAAGAAGATATTAAAAATGGCATCCACAAACTGCCAACAAAAAGCCCAAGACCACATGAGTCATTCTACCACACATTAAGAGAAAAATTGACACCAATTCTACTCAATCTCTTCAAAAACAAAGAAGAGGAAGGAATACTACTGAACTCTTTCTATGAAGACAGCATAGCCCTGATACTTAAATCAGGCAAAGACAACACACAAAAAGAAAATTACAGATGCATATCCCTCATGAACATAGATGCAAATTTTTCAACAAAACCTTAGCCCACAAATTTCATGAACATATCAAATCTTAAGCCATGATCAAGTGGGATTCATACCAGGATTACAAAGGTGGTTCAAGGTTGTTTTGTTATTGTTATTGTTGTTGTTGTTGTTGTTAGGTACCGTCAAGTCAGCTCCAACTCATAGTGACCTTATGCACAGCAGAACAAAACACATATGTATGGCAAAAGGATACAACTGTGACACACTCCCTTCTTCATTTTAAACCATGAGGTAGCCTCTTGTTCTGTTCGAATGACAGCCTCCTGATCTATGCACAGGTTCCTCATGAGTACAATCAAGTGCTCTGGAATTCCCATTCTTCTCTATGTTACCCACAATTTGTTATGATCCACACAATCAAATGTCTTTGCATAGTCAATAAAACACAAGTAAACATCTTCCTGGTATTCTTTGCTTTCAGCTATGATCCATCTGACATCAGCAATGATATCCCTTATTCCATGTCCTCTTCTGAATGCAGCTTGCACCTCTGGAAGTTCTCTGTCAATATACTGCTGCAACCATTTTTGAATTATTTTCAGTAAGATTTTATTTGCATGTGATATTAATGATGTTGTTTGATAATTTCCATATTCTGTGGGATCACCTTCTTCAGAATGGGTACAAATATAAATCTCTTCCAGTCAGTTGGCCAGGTAACTATCTTCCAAATCTCTTAGCATAACTGAGTGTGTGCCTCCAGTGGGGCATCCGATTGTTGAAACATCTCAGTGTGTATTCCATCAGTCTCTGTAGTCTTGTTCTTCACCAATTCCTTCAGTGCCACTTCGACTTCTACCCTCAGTACCATTGGTTCTTGATCATATGCCACCTCCTGAAATGGATGAACATCGACCAGTTCTTTTTGGTATAGTGACTCTGTGTATTCCTTCATTCGGTATGTTGTGTTTTCATTCTCATTTGATTCAAGGAATTTTTTTATTTAATTTTTTTTATTTCTTCTATTACCCAGTCATTTTTAAGGAGGATTTTATTCAGTCTCCATGTGCTTGGTCTTTTTCTGTTGATTTTCCTTTAATTAATTCTAATTTTATAACATTGTGATCTGAGAAGTTGCTTTGCAGTGTTTCAATGTTTTTAAATTTATTGAAGCTTGCTTTGTGGCCTAACATATGGTCTATTCTGGAGAATGTTCCAAGTGTACTGGAAAAGAATGTATATTGTGCTGCTGTTGGGTGAACTGCTCTACAGATGTCTGTAAGGCCAAGTTGGTTGATTGTATTGTTTAGTTCTGTGTCTTTATTGAGTTATTCCTAATTGTTCTTTCATTGAAAGTGGTATATTAGAGTCTTCTACTATTATTATTATGGAGTCATCTATTTGTCTTTTCAATTATGCTAAAGTCTGATTTATGTATTTTGGGGCTCTTTCATTGAGTCCAAAGATATTCATTATGGTTATATCTTCTTGTTTGATTGATCCTTTAATCATTACATAATGTCTTTCCTTATGTCTCATGGTGGTTTTTGTCTTAAATCAATTTTATCAGAAATTAATATTGCCACTCCTGCTCTTTTTTTTCCTGCACTTTTTTGATTGCCAGTTGCTTGATATATCTTTTTCCAACCTTTAATTTTTAGTCTATTTGTGTCTTTGTCTCTAAGGTGTGTCTCTTATATTGTTGTTGTTGTCCCATCAAGTCAGCTCTACCTCATAGCAACCCTATATACAACAGAACAAAATACTGCCTGGTCCTGTACCAGCCTCACAATCCTTGCAATGCCTGAACTCATTGTCTTTTGTTGTTGTTGTTTGTTTTTTGCTTGCTTGTTTGTTTGTTTAATTGTGATTTGGGTGAAGATTTACAGAGCAAATTCACTTTCCATACAGAAGTTCACATACACTTTGTCTCATGACATTAACTACAGTTTACCACAATGCAACAGCTCCGCTTCCACTTCCTCCCCATAGTTACCTCTTCCCTGTGTCCATCCCTCCATGCACTCCTGCCCCCTGATCTGTCTCCCTGTGCATTCACAGCCCTTCTTTCTCTCATGATTGTTCTCTCCAAGGAGTGTATCTAGCTCAGGTAAATGTTCAACTCCTATGCTTGTCTTTTGGTTGGCTGGAAGCCACAGGTGTGGGTTCAATTCCAAACCTGACAGGCAGCTGGGGGTCATAGTCTCAGTGGTTCCACCAGGCTCTATCAGACCAGCAAACCTGGTCCCCCCCCCCTTTTTTTTTCTGCCTGAGCTCATTGTTGTAGCCACTGTGTCAGTCCATTTTGTTGAGGTCCTTCCCCTTTTTTGCTGGCTCTCCTGGATATTTTCTCATCGAGTCTGTGACTCTCCATATCTTGAGTCGTACAATTAATCCATTTATGTTCAATGTAATTATTGACAAGTATGAATTTACTGCTATCATTTTGTTATGTGTTTTTTTGTGGTGTTGCTGATTTCTTTGTCCCATATAATTTTCTGTGCAGAGTTCATTTGGTTATGAATCATGTTACCATTTCCTTCATTGCTGTTGTTTTAGTATTTGCTAAATATTTTTGTTTGCCTTCTGTTATTTTTATGTGAAAGTTTATTATTTTTCTTTGACGTTGCCCTGTGATTTATCATTTTCTTCCCAAATTTGGAACAGTATGTTCCATCTCACAATTGTTTTGACTTCCTCACCTTTTGGAAGCTCTGTATCTACATGATTTATTCCCTCTTTTGGGTTTCTATTTGTCCTCATTTACCAATTGGTGTTTCTAGTTCCCTATTTATAGTCTTGTAAGTTTATTTTACTTTGGGTACTTCAATAACTGAGTTCATTTCTGGGTCATGATATCATGCTTGTTAATCATCAGTTCTTGTCTGTTGTTGTTGGTTCTCTGTCTAAAGGACTCCCTATAGCATCTCAAGGAGCTCTGGTGGCTTAGTGGATAAGGCAGTTGATTGCTAACCAGAAGGCCAGCAGTTCAAACCCACCATATCTCATATGAATATTAGGCTGTCTTCATTTTGTTTTGAACTTTTTTCTGATTGATCTCTTAACAAAGTAGGTTTGAAGGATTTATCTTCAAGCTCACTAATTCTGTCTTCTATTGATTTGATTCTACTCCCTTGCCCATTCCACTCCGTGGATGGAAGACAAGGTGATCTACTTCCTTAAATATTTACAGCCTCGAGAAACCCAATGGGAGTTATGAGTTGGACAGAACTTAATGGCAGTGAGTTTGGTTTTTTGGTATAGCATTTCCTGTAAGTTTCATATGGTTTTAACAAATTCCCTTAATTTCTGTTCATCTGGAAATGTCCTAATTTCACCATTGTATTTTAGGAACAATTTTGCTCAATATATAATTCTTGGTTGGAAATTTTTTCTTTCCAGTTTTTATATACACAAAACCAAACTCACTGCCCTTGAGTCAGAGTTGACCCCTCCTTGGGTTTCTGAGGTGATATCTCTACAGAAGTAGATTGGCCAACCTTCCTTCCAAGGAGTGGCTGGTGGGTTTGAACTGCCAGCCTTCTGATTAGCAGTCAAATGCCTTAGGCACTATGCCACCAGAGGTCCTAGTTTTTATATAAGTCACCCCATTGCCTTCTCACCTGCATAGTTTCTTCCAAGAAATCAGAACTTAGTCTTATTGGTTGCCCTTTGTAGGTAACTTTTCGTTTTTCCCTTTCTACCTTCAGAATTCTTTTTTGTCTTTGGTTTTGGTGAGTTTTATTATAATATGAGTTGATGATTTTCTTTGGGGGTCTATCCTGTTTGGGGTTCATTGGAATTCTTGAATGGATATCTTCTCATCTTTCATCATATTAGGGAATTTCTCTTCCAACAGATCTTCAACAATTTTCTCAAAAAGTTTTATTTGTCTCTTCCTGTTATGGAATTCCAATCACTCACATATTATTCCTCTCGATGGTATCTCATATGAATCTTAGGCTGTCTTCATTTTGTTTTGAACTTTTTTCTGATTGATCTCTTAACAAAGTAGGTTTGAAGGATTTATCTTCAAGCTCACTAATTCTGTCTTCTATTGATTTGATTCTACTCCCTTGCCCATTCAATATATTATTTAGCTTTGAACTCTTAGTATTAATGTAGATTTTTATTCATTGTTTCTTTATGGTTTCTAAATTTTAATTTATTTTGTCAGTTTTTCTTGTATTATTTTCCTAAATTGTTGTAGAATTTTGTCTGTGTTTTCCTAAATTTCGTCCAAGTGTTCCTTAAACTGTGTCTCAATCTGTTGAAGGTACCTAAATGTAATTCTTTTGAATTCTTTATCAGGCTTTTTCTCAGGGCTGGTCTATATTCTGGTCTCTTGCTTGTACTAAATTATCTTGTTTCTTAGTGTGGACAGGGAGGGTCAGTTGTCTCTGAGACATTTTAATGTTGTTGTATTTATAGTTCTACTATATTTTCTAGTTTGACAGCACTTAGGCACTCACCTAATGTGATGGGTGTAATTGAGGATGATAGTGTGTGCAGATCTCTATTATCTGCTCATGAATAATAGTTGGGGACAAGCTGGGCTGGTATTGGCCACTGTGTATTGTTGATCAGTTGGTGCAGAAACAGGTTTTGGCCCTCACCCAGTGGGTGAGACTTCAGGAGATGTGGGTGTGGTTGGGTTGTGTGGACATGTTTGCTTTCTAGTCATCAGCTTCCAGTGTGGTTGCCCATGCTGTCATTGGCAACTGGGTCCTCTTCTTAGGTTGCTTCCCAGACCAGAACACAGCTTGCAATTATTCAAAATGGCTGCACTATCAGGACAGATGACATTCCACAGCTCTGTATGTTTCCTTTTTGCTATTTTCCTTTCTAGTCATCAGCCACCAGTGCAGTTCCCCATGCAGTCCTCAGCAAGCAGGGCCAATTCATAGGTTGTTGCCCAGATCAGAATGCCACTTGTAAATATTCAAATTGGCCATCCCATCAGGACAGCCAACAGTCTACAGCTCCATTGGTCTCCTATATACTGTTTTCATTCAGATTCTTCTACTAGTTGGTATTTAACCAACTTCATTATACTTCCCTACAAAGCTCAGGGTTCCAGGATTATCTTCTGTATCTGTTTCAATTTGTTTCTCCTTTCTTTGTTGCAGAGAGTCTGTGTAGCTTGTCTGCCTATTCCACCATCTTTCCAGAAGTCACCCACTGGCCAAGTTTTTAAGAAGTGGATTGTTTGCCTTAGTCTGGAAACTCCACTAAACTTGTCCACCATCAGTGACACTGCTCATATTTGAAATACTGGTGGTGTAGCTTTCAGCATCACAGTTAAAGACAAGGCACCACAGTATAACAAATATCTAGGGATATACCCTAGAGACCTAGAAGTAATGAAACAGGTATTTGCACTCCTATTCCATTACAGCTTTATTCATAATAGAAAAACAAATTTAAAAAATGCCCATCAGTGGATGAATGGATAAGTAAAATGTGGTAGATGCATTCACTGAAATGATAAGCAACCATAAACAGCAATGATAAGTCTACAAGACATATTATAACATGAATAGACCTAGAGGGCATAAGACTAAGTGGAATAAGTTAAGCATATAAGGATACATATTATGTATTCCTCTTTTATAAGAAGACAAGAATAGACATATATACAGATCAGCATTCAATGGTGGTTAACAGAGGAGGAGAAGGAGTGTGAAACATGCTCTAGATTGTAAATACTTGTTATTTTAGTGATGGTAAAAGTGGCACCAAATGTGGGTGTAGTTAACACAGCATGACCAAAGTAAATGGTGCTAAGTTGCACTCATGAGAAAAGGATGTTGTACCAAAGAATTTGACATATATAAATCCAACAAAGAATAAATAATGTATGTAGGATCACATATGGATGGGTATAGACATACACATAAATGAGTAGACATAGGAATACACATATGTGAAAAAAGGAAAAAGTATCTATAGGTACATGCAAATACAGACGTGTGTGTAGCCACATATATCATTGAAGAAACAACTACAGATACTCTCCCGACATAACCAAACATCTTCCAAGATCAGTTTTCTAGGTTTGAAGGGTGATGATCATAGTCTCATCAGTCAATTGATGTAATATAGTTCACAAAGTTTACATTCTGCATCCTAGTGAAATGAATGACATTTGTGGTCTTAAAAGCTTATGGGTGGCTATCTAAGGTATAACTAGTAGTATCTACTCATCAGCAGCAAAGAGTACAAAGCTAACCAAAATCACGGACAAGAAACAAGTCTACAAGACTGACAGTTTATACAAGTCATGATTTCAATGATCCTGAGACCAGAAGAACTAGATGGTGCCCAGCTACTGACTGATATGACTGGGTGTACAATATACAATCCTGGTTAGAATGGGAGAAAATTGTAGAACAAAATTCAAATTCTTAAAAATGGCCAGACCAACTGGACCACCTGAGACCAGAGAACTCCTTTAGACTATCACCTTGAGATGCTCTTTAAACCTTGAATACAAATTATCCCCTGAGATCACCTTTTGGCAGAAAATCAGAATAATGCACAAGATAAAAGATATAACCCGTTAGACCAGTGATATGCTAAAAAAAAATCTGTATGAATCAAAAAGGTCAACATTTAATGTAAAGCAAAGATGAGAAGATAAGGGGGCAGAGAAACTAGAGTATTGGAAATCGAACAACCAGAACACAACTGTAGTAGTTCAGTTTGTGTGTCAACTTGGCTGGGCCTGGTTGAATGGCTAGGCAGCTGGATGTAGTATTCCTCATGAGCTGCTCCTACTGTGAGCAGCTGAGAAGCTGCCTTAGGGAATGTGGTCTGCTTCTGTATATAAGGAGAAGACTTGAGGAATGGTCTCTAGCTTATGGCATGCTGGAACCCTGCATATAGCCATGTTGTTTGTTGTTCAGCAGCCTGCCATACTCTGCCGACCTTGGAACTTACAAAGGACTTGAATTAATGGCCTGCCATGTGGTTTGGTAACATCGGGACTGCCTTTTTATGTGCCAACTTTGGGTTTGTAAGCCTCAGCAGCTAGCAGCTATCTGAGCGAAGAAACACCTCTAGCTCCAGTGGGCCGGGAGCAGGAGGCAGAGCTGGACCCCAAGGTTGAGGGGCTATCACACAACCCCTTGAGCCTGGCACTTTGAACTTGGACTTAAAACCTCCAAACTGTAAGAGAATAAACTCCTGTTTGTTAAGGCCATTCCATTTGTGGTATATTTCTTGTCAGAGCAGTACTAGGTAACCAGAACTACAACTAATGAGAACATTGGCATAATGTGAAAAATGGAATTAATATCATTAATCAATTTGTGTGGAAATTGTTAAAAAGGAACCTAACTTCCTATTTAAATTTTCACCAAAAACACAATAAAATATTATTTTTAAAAAAGGTGGGGAGGCCTTCCTGGAGAAAGAACCTCCCCCTTAACAACAGGATAAAATGTGTGAGAACTGTTCCTTCCTTCCAATTCACTCATCAATTGTCTATTGAGAAGCTATGGAGTGACTCTTGTCAGAGACAAGGGGCCTGACATGTACCCACCTCATGTAGTGGTAGTGAGAATTAGGTGGGTAACTCCACATAAAATGCGCAGCATGGAGACTAGCTTATAACTCATTCTCATAAACACTCGAATTATTTCCATTTCTTCACTTATAAAAATCCCTCCCTATGCTGAGAAATTCAAGCCCTAAGTGACCAGGTGAGAAAAAGCAATGTGGGCATCCCAGGCTGAGACCCTAAAAGGAGACCTCCAGGATGTGACACTTCCTAAGTAGGTAGATCATACCCAAACCAAGCTCTAACCCATTCGAATGGGAGTTAAAACTCAAGGATGTCATCAGTGATAGAACCTCCTGACATGACTCTAGTGTAGAAGAGACCATATTCTGTCCCAGTGACAAAGCTGAGTCTCTCCACACATCTGGTTTTCTCTTGTCTCTAATATTGCACATAGCACCTTATTAGGGCTTGAATTATATACCAAAAAAAAAAAAGTGTTGATTTCCTGTCCCTTATCCCTGCAAATGGGATCCCGTTTGGAAATAGGACTTTTCTTTTGTTGCTAATAGGCCAGACCAGGGCACATTGGAACCTAAACCTAATCACGGAAGTAGATTGCCCCATCTTCCTTGTGACAAGTAGCTGGTGAGTTTGAACCACCAGCTTCTGGTTAGCAGTCAAGTGCCTTAGGCACTATGCTACCAGAGCTCCCAGTATATATGTGTCTATATATATATATGTATATATATATATATATATATATATATATATATATATATATATATATATATATATATATATATATATATATACTCAAACTCACTGCCATCAAGTCAGATCTGATTCATAGCGATCCCTCCTTGGGTTTCCAAGGATGCACCTCTATGGAAATAGATATGTGTGTGTATGTGTGTGTGTACACACACAGAGAGTGAGAGAAAAAAATGAGAAAAGGAGTCCTGGTGGTGCAAGATTTAAGCACCTATCTGTTATCAGAAAGGTTAATGATTTGAACCCACCAAGTGGCTCCCAGTAGCTCCATTCTCCATAATGATTACAGCCTAGAAAACCCTCCGGGGCAATCCTCCTCTGTCACATGGGGTTGCTATAAGTAAAATGGACTCCATGACATCCAATAACAAAGAAAGAGAGACAGAAAAAGAAAGAGATGTATTGATTTTAAGGAATTGGCTCACGTGATTGTGGGGGATGACAAGTCCAAAATCTATATGGCAGGATGAGAAATTGGAAACAGGCAGGATTTCTATGTTTCAGTCATAAGGTAGTATACCCTCTTCCAGAAACCTTGGTTTTTGCTCTTAAGGCCTTAAACTGATTGGATGAGACTTACGCACATTATCAAGGATAATCTCCTTTACTTGAAATCAACTGACTGTAAATGTTAGCAACATCTGGGCTAGTGTTTGATCAAACAATTGGACACCATACCCTAGCCCAGTGGATATACAATATTAACCAGCATTATTTGGTAACTAAAGACTAATTTAACTTGCTATGTAGTTTTTTCCCAAGAGGACCCTAAAATGAGGTAGAGTTAGTTGATCTGTTGTTAAGGGAGTGAACATAAGCAGTGAAGGAGGGCTGAGAGATGGAAAGGTTTTACCTGGACCCAACAGGAGCACCCTTCATGAAGAAAGGAGCTGGGGTTTATGTTGTTGTTGTTATCTGCTGTGAAATCATCCCCTAACTCATGGAGATCCCAAGTACAATGGAAAGGAGCACTGTGAGTCATGTGTCACCCCCATGACTGATTGTGGATCAGACTGTTGTGACCCATAAGGTTCTCAGTGGCTGCTTTTCAGAAGTAGGCCCTTTCTTCTTGATCGGGAAGCTCTGCTGGAACCTGTTGAGCAGGACAGCAACACACAAACTCCGCTGGCGGATGGGTGGTGGCTGCACATGGGGCACAAGGGCCAGAAGTCAAACCCAGGTCTCCTGCACTGAGAATTCTCCCACTGAACCAACACTGCCCCTGGCTAGGCTATAAACCAAAAGAAAACCAACTTCACCACCTGGAGTTGACTCCAACTCATGCAACTATATGGGACAGAGTAGAACTGCCCCATAGGGTTTCTAAGGCTGTAAATTTTTATGCAAGCAGACTTCCATATTTTTCTTCTGCAGAGCGGCTGATGGATTTGACCCTTTTAGTTAAAACCGAGCACTTAACCATTGTACCTCCTGGCTAGGCTATTAAACACTAATCTAGGCATTGCTATGAAGGTATTTTGTTAACAGTTACAGTTATTTAACATTAAATAAAGGAGATTATCCTTGAAAATCTGAGTAGGCCTCATCCAAACAGTTGAAAGGCCTTAACAAACAAATTGAACTTTCCCTGGGAAAAAGAAATTCGACCAGTGACCTGCAGCATCAGCTCCTGCTTGACAGTTTCCATCCTGTCAGTGTGTCCTATGATTTCAGACAAAAAGAAAGAGAGGGCTCTGGTGGTTTCAAACACACTTCCATCAACTCAATTCCAACTCACATTGACCCCTATAGGGTTACCAAGACCACAAATATTTACAGAAGCAGATTGCCTCATCTTTCTTCTATGGAGTCCCTAGTGGGTTCGAACTGCCAACCTTTTGGTTAGCAGCCAAATGCTTTACCCACTACACCACCAGCACTCCTTGTATATATATGGGAGGGATGTACATGAATATATAACATTGTGTGTGTGTGTGTGTATACATATTTTTCCTACTGATTCTATTTTTCTGGTAAGACCTTGACTGTTACAGCACCCACTGCCCTCTGCCTGTGGGCCACAGCTGTTCCTGTGAGGCGGATTCTGACTGATTCTCCATTCCCACAGAGGAAGGTAGGGTCCATAACATCAGCCCAGACTGGAGTTCAAAGAGGTTGAGATTGTGAGTAAGGAGCTTGGGGTTTAGCTTTAATCCAAGCCCTAGATTTAAAAAAAGAAGAAGAAGAAGACGTGTAAAACATAAAATTGAAACAGAAAGACTTCTGTTTCCCTCCGTGAACTCAGTTTCCTCATCTGTAAAGTGAGTACAGAGGACCAGATGCCTGAAGCCCAATCTAGTCCTCACAGTCTATGACTTTTTGACTTAGGATCCATCCCTGGGATAAAGATATCTGGTAACAGACTGATTGTTAATAAGTTCAACTGTCCAAGAAGAAGACACCTTCAATAGGAGGCCACGAAATGTCCTCTGGACCTTTTCATGCTCAGCCACTTGCCTGGGGCTTTGTGCCATGACAAAAATGACTTAATTCAGTATAACGCTGACTGAATGCCAGTCCCAATGAGTGGTGTTGGTAATACACATCTTATTCTCCAAGGTCATGGGGAGTGACAGAGGAGAGAGAAAGGACAAGACAATTGAAAATCTAATGTTAGTCAAAAAGGCAAAATCTCTTTCTCCTACATATGTGGCCTAAGTCCAAGTCTCAAACAACAAGCCGAACCAATCAATGGAGTCTCCTCACTCAGGACTGTCCCAATCTCTCCAAGAGGTGCTATCAACCCAAAATTAAGCATGAGGAGGAAGAAAAGCAAAGCATGCCCATTGATGGTTGTGGATTAATTGCCCCTACAAAGGAGAACCTGTGACTGCTCTCTATCAGGGATTTCTCAACTCACAGGGGGATGCAAATGGGGAGGTACTTTCCTTTCTCCTCTGAAGAGATTATCAAGAAAGCTAACAGAACTATTGGAACTTCCCAGGGTTTGTCATCAGAGTTGCTTCCTTCATTGGGAACATAATCAGCTGAACAGAAAAGAACAGCAATCTACTTCTGTAGTGATACTGCCTCGGAAACCCGAGTAGGGGTTGCTATGAGTCCGATCCAACTTGATGGCAGTGAGTTTACCCAACCCCTTCTCATAAATTCCCTTCCTACTTAAATCAACCAGAGTAAGTTTCTATTGCTTTTCTAGATTAGTTGCTGACACTCAGTAGGGTCTCAGTATTTGTCAATGTTGAATAAACCTGAATTGATGTTAAGGGATACTACCTAAGTCTCACAACTTCCCAAAACAATTCAATTCGTAAACATACATTTTGTGACTATCAAAAATAATAACCATTAAAAATTAGTAGACATGGACCATGTGCCAGGTCTGTGCCAAACTCATTACTTGTTTCCTCAACACAACAGCTTCATGTGGAAAGGCCTCCAAGTATTTTGACTTTCACAGATGGAGAAACGGATGTTTGGAGACTTGCCCAAGGTATAGAGTTAGCAGATGGCAAAGCTAGGATTTGAACCTTGTGGATCTGACTATAATATATGTGAATAGAGCTTTCTCACACAATCCCCAAAAAAAGACTTTTTAAAAAATGATACCAGTAAGAAAAAATGCAAAGATTCTGATTCTAAACTAGTTACAGAATAATATTTCAACTTTGTGTTGATGTCCATTTGTCTGAGAAAAGATGTATGTCTCTATTCCTGAAGGAGAGGAAATGAACTAGGAACACTCTACTTTTCTAATACTGATTAAAAGGGAATTAATGTAAATAGCTATATAATTTAAGGCCAAATTATTCAGACAACAGCAAGACTGGTACTTATCTGGGAAATTGTGTCATGTCAATTTGACTTATAAAACCAACTTCATTTTTAAATGTGTTAGCCATTACAAATTCTAAGATACTGGGTAAAGTTTCTACTTGGCAAATAGGAACAGTTGGGGAAATAAATATGTGCAGTAAAAGGAGCTAAAATATCTTGCTTAAAAAACATTATGATAACTGTGAAAACTAAGTATCAGAACAAATGGCCATTCTCAAGTTTGGCAGAGATGTCACCATGAAATTCAAAGCATCACTTTTGAAAAAATGTTGGGAAGATGCTAATGGAGTAGGGGATGGGAGCAAATTTTCAATTTGCACCAGGTCATATCAATCTCGGTAGGAATACTTTCTTACAGAGTTTACTGCTAAAAGCATGTACTTTCTTGCATGTTCATCAAGAATCATGTCAAGAAGTTCTGCTGACCATTTTCCATAGCTCATTGTAATAATAAGGATACTGTTATTGTTACTGCCAATTTAAATTGAATAATTTATATATTTTTTACAATTCATAATTATATATGTTGTTGTTGTTGTCATGTGCCATCGAGTCGGACCCGACTCATAGCGACCCCTCCTTGGGTTTTCAATACAGAATTAGATTGCCCAGACTTCCTTCCAAAGAGTGGCTGGTGGGTTTGAACCACCAGCCTTCTGGTTAGCAGTCAAGTGCTTTAGGCACTACACTACCAGAGCTCCTAATTATATTTGAGATATCTCAAATCCTCCATTTTGAAAAAGAAAAAAGAAGATACTCTGTTGATTCATCACCTCCACACAGAGCTTGGGATTAAACCATCAGACAGAGCTCTTTCCTGGCCTGTCTTGGATGGCATATGTCAATTCTCCCGGCCTTGGCTTTCTCACTAAGTACAGGAGCCACCTGCTTTCCACTGGCTGACCTTCAGTGACTGGCAGGAGAGGCTGAGGCTGCTCCTGAAATTCCTGCCAGTTTCACATCTTTATTCCCGCAGAACCTTCCAACTAAGCCATCATTTAGCTCCTAGTCACGTCCCTACTTTTTTCTCCAGTTCCTGAGCTTGGAAGCTGAGGGATCTGAGGTTCACGAAGGTGAAGACTTAGAGTGAAAGATTTAAATGAGACTCAGGGAAACTATTTTAGTCAGATCTACTCAAGCTAAACACCACCTACCCCAACAAGCCAGCAATCCTATGGCAAGGTACATAAAAATCAGAAACTAAACCCTTTGCCAGCAAGTAGACTCTGACTCATGGCAATCCCATGTGTTACAGAGTCAAACTGCTCCATAGGGTCTTCCTGGCTATAACCTTTACTGAAGCAGATGGCAGGTGGGTTCAAACAGCACTAGGCTACAGACTAGCTGGTTGGAAACTCAGCTGATTAGGTTAGAAGTTGATCACAAACCAATTGTGCTACCCAGGGATTCATAAGGTACATTCCCAAGAAAATGAATGTGAATGTGTATCTCTTCCAGATACACATAACAGACAAAAACTTGACACAATCCAAATGGACATCAACAATACAATAAATTGTACCATCTTCACATATTATTAAACCCAAAACCCATTGCCACTGAGTTGATTCTGGCTCATAGTGACCCTATAGAATGGAGTAGAACTGCCCCCACAGGGTTCCCAAGGCTGTAATCTTTAAGGAAGCAGACTGCCACTTCTTTCTTACGTGGAACATCTGGTAAGTTTGAAGCACCAAATTTTCACTAGCAGCCAAGAGCTTTAACCACTGCATTACCAGGGTTCCTTTCATATATTATTACACAGCAATAAAAAGAACAAAATGTTCTTACATTCAACAATATAGATAGACATCATATGGAATGGAAGAAGCTAGACACCACAGGTCTGTACCGTATGCTTCCATTTATATGAAGTTTTAGAATAGAGATCACAAACCTGTGGTGCAAGAAGTCAGAATGAGGACTATGGCTGGGAGTGAAGGTAGGTATTGGCAGGAAGCAGTCACTAAGGAATCTTCTGAAATGCTAGAAATGTTCTAGATCTTTGTCCTACTAGTAAGTAGGTTTTAAAAATTATAAAATTTGTGTCTTTCTGTATGTATAGTATACCTAAAGTTGTCCCCGAGTGACAAAAATGGTTAAGTGTTTGGCGACAAACCTAAAGGCTGCCCATTAAAACCCACCCAGAAGAACCTCAGATGTAAGGCTTCTGAAAGGTCACAGCTTTGGAAACTTTATGGAGCAAAGTTCCACTCTGCACACATGGGGTCGCCAAGAGTCAGAACTGACTTGCCGTCAACTAACAACAACAAAAATATTGTAACTCAATTAAAAAAAAAAAAAAGAGAGAGAGTTAAGGCAGGTGTAGTAAGGCTCAGAATTTCAGTCTTAAAGCAATCAGGGGTAAGGGAAACTCCAATAAGAGGTGCTCCAGTCAATGTCCCAGGCTTCAATGCTCAGCATTCAAGCTAGCTAACCCTTCAGAGGCCGTAACTGAAATATTTACAAATGAGTCATAACAATAACAATAGCTATCATTTGTTAGCATAGTGCCTAAGGCACTTGACTGCTAACCAGAAGGCTGGCGGTTCAAACCCACCAGCCACTCCTCAGAAGGAAGTTTGGGCATTCCTACTTCCGTAGTGATACTGCCTTGGAAACCCAAGAAGGGGTCTCTATAAGTCGGGGCCGACTCGATGGCAAATAACAACAACAACAACAACATCATTTGTTAAGTACTTTCTATGTGTCAGGCACTTGCCAAAGCATATTACAACATGACTTCATTTAATACAACAGTTTTATAAGATAGATACAGATAACTCTTGTTATCTTCATTTTCCAGAATAATTAAATACCTTGCTCAAGGTCATGCTGCCAGTGAGGGGCAAGGTCAGGATTCTAAAACAGACCTGTCCGGGGATGGAGGGATGGAACAGTATCAAGAAGGGAGCAAAATAGCCTTTCAGGTTCCTCTGCCCTGAGCTTTTCTTTTTCTTGGCAAAACATTAATCAAAATTTCAGAAACAGAAACTCCTCACTTTCCTTAGGCAGCCAAGCAATCAATAAATTGAAGTGAAGAATATGTCAAAGGAATAAATCAGGTTCAGGTACAGAGTGGCTTTTGCTCTTGTCAGCCAGCACATTTCCTCCCCTGTCTTCTGGAACAGATCCCACCTCCAGACCACAGGGATAGACAGTGGTCCAGTAATAGCCAATCCACATCTCTTCCTTGGGAGCATGATGCTCTAGTGCTGACACATGGATAAACATAGGAGCTGGAGTCAAATCATTGTACAAGGGACAGAAGCTCCTGTGGCTGAGGCCTCAGAGCACTTGGTGCCTGATTTTCCCACTTCTTTTGTGTCACTTTTCCTTCCCTTTTATAAGCTGATTTTTCACTAAACCCTGTGTTATTAATAGAGATTTTGGTTCTTGTGATGGTGAATTTTAATATGTCAACTGAGCTAGGCTATGGTACCCAGTCGTTTGGTCAAACACTCATCTAAATGTTGAATGTATTTTGTAGATATGCTTAACATTTACAATCAGTTGACTTTAGGTAAAAAAAAAAAAAAAATACCCTCTAAAAAGGGAAGGGGGCACCTCATCCCATCAGTTAAAGGCAAAAACTGAGATTTCCTGAAGGAGAAGGAATTCTACTTCAAAATAGTAACATTGAAATCCTGCCTGTGTTTCCAACCTGCTGGCCTGCCCTACAAAATTCAAATTCAAGACTACAACTTCAACTTTTGCCTGAGTTTCCAACAAGCTAGTCTGTAGCCTAGTGCCTAAGGCACTTGACTGCTAACCAGAAGGCTAGCAGTTCAAACCCACCAGCCACTCCTTGGAAAGAAGATGGGACAATCTACTTCCATAGTGATACTGCCTCGGAAACCCAAGGAGGGGTCGCTATGAGTCGGGTCTGACTCGACGGCACATAACAACAACAACAACAAAAAGTCTGCCCTACAGATTTCAGAATTGCCAGCCCCCACAATCTCATGAGCTAATTTCTTGAAACAAATCTCTATATACATATACAGTTATTGCTGTGTTGAGTGCCATTGTGAGAATTCTGACTCATAGACACCATGTGGGACAGAGTAGAACTATCCCATAGGGTTTCCTAGGCTATAGAACTTTACAGGAGCAGATCACCAGGGTTTTCCTCCCATGTAGTCACTGGTGGTTTTGAACTTCTAATCTTTTGGTTAGCTGCTGAGGGAGTAATCATTGTGCCACCAGGGATAGATGGATAGATAGATAGATAGATAGGCAGATAGATGAGAGGAAGACAGGAAGGGAGGGAAGAAGGAAGGAAGGAGGAAAGGAAGGAAGGCAGGGGGAGGAAGAGAGGGAGGAAGAAAGGAAAGAAAGAAGGTAACCAAAAAGTCAAACTTGTTGCTGTCAAGTTGATTCCTACTCATGGTGACTTCATGGGTAGAACTGCTCCATGATCTTTTCTTGGCTATAATTTTGACAGAAGCAGATCAACAAGGATTTCTTCCATGGCACCACTGGGTAGGTTCGTACTGCAAAACTTCAGGTTAGTAGTCTAGTGCAAACCATTTGTGCCACACAGGGCCACGTGTGTGTGTGTGTGTGTGTGTGCTTACACACACACATCTATATATTTTCTATTAGTTTTGTGTCTCTGGAGGAGAACTTACACAGCTAAATTTTAAAAAAATTTAACAAGTTAGGTAAAAGAGGACTTCATTAGAAAGACCTGGGATATCTCATAAACTCCGGACGGTTGAGTAATAGCTCCATCACTTATAAGCTGTGTGATCTTGGGCCAGTTATTTGACTTTGCTGAGCTTCTTTAGGGAAATAATATATAGTCATGATGTATTGAGATGATTAAGCAGGAAAAAGTATGTTCAGCACCTACTACGTTCTAATCTTATTTGAACATCAAAAAATGACAGAAAACTGAGTGAGCCTTGGGTGTAGTTAATTGTTTTGCTAGCATGGAGGTTTTCCTGTGATAGGCAGATGGCACAACCTTGCTTGCTGAAGGTGAAGAACTTGAAGAACTTATTTATGAAGATAAAAGACTACAGCCTAAAATCTATGAAGTGCACCTCAATGTAAAGAAAACAAAAATCCTCATAACTGGCCTCTGATAGTTGGAGCTGTGTGTCAACTTGGCTGGACCCCAGTTCTGTGTGGTTGTTCCCATGATGGGATCAGATGACTGTGTTCTGAGTGGCCAATCTGTTCAGGAGGAGTTTTCTTAGGGGTGTGGCCTGCTTCCAGGATACCCAGGGACATCCTGGGAAGAGAGACATTCTTCTGTGGATCAGGATTCTGTTGTGCTGCCTACAACTGTCCGTGAGTGAGCAGTCCACTGTTCGGCCTGGAGATCTTGGATTTGTCATTCGTTGGAGTCAACAGCTGGTGTACTGCCTGCCAGCCTTGAGCTTCTCAGCCCCTGTGGTTGCGGAAGCTAGGAAAAGCCTCCAGCCTGATGTTGCTCCAGGGACTTTGGACTTGCTGGTTTCTATATGTGTGTGAGCCATTTTCCTAAGATAAATTTCTCTCTCTCTTTATATATATATAAGCTTTGCTAGTTTTTGTTTCTTTAGAGAACCCAGTCTAACACATGGCCCAATAAGCAACATCATGATAAATGTAGAAAAGATTGGAATTGTCAAGGATTTCATTTTACTTGTATCCAGAGTCAACATCCATGGAAGCAGCAGTCAAGAAATCAAAAGATGTATTACTGCAAGTCTACTGCAAAAGATCTCTTTAAACTCTTTAAGAGCTAAGATGTTACTTTCAAGACTAAGGTGCATCTGATCCAAGTAGTGGTCTTTTCAATAGCCTCACATGCACGTGAAAGCTGGAAAATGAATAAAAATGAAGAAGAGTTGATGCCTTTGAATTGTTGTATTGGAGTAGAATATTGAATGTACCATCAACTGCTAGAAGAAGGAACAAATATGTCTTGTAGGAAATATAGCCAGAATGTTCTTTAGAAGAAAGAATGACCAGACTGCATCTCTCATATTTTGGTCATGTAGTCAGAAGGTACTAGTCCCTAGAGAAGAATATCGTGCTGGGTAAAGTAGAGGATCAGCAGAAAAGGGGAAGACCCTCAACAAGATAGATTAAAACATTCCTGCTATGATGTGCTCAAGCATAACGAGGATCATGAGACTGGTGCGGGACCAGTCAGTGTTTCATTCTGTTGTACACAGGGTTGCTGTTAGTTGGAGCTGACTCAATGGCACTTAACAACAACAACAACAACATGCAGCACATTAACTTATAGCATTTCCCTAGAGCATCTCATGCTTCCAAAAATTTGTTTTCTTAAAAATATATATAAGGTCTTTTGGTGTCAGTTGCAATAAAGGTGAGAGGTCAAGAGTAACATGCAATGAGTTCCACACTAACCCCTTTCAACAAAACAGATAAAGGCTAAGCTTTTTCTGGGGATGCTCAATTTTTTGAATGATGAGTTGTAAATGTGAACATTTATCCATGATAACCTATAAATAAGAAAATTCTGAAGAAGCCAAAAGACTTGTCTTACTAGTGGGAATTTCTTGTTGCCAGAGAAGGCAGGTGGGTCATTCCTCTTTTTCTGTCCTTTCAGAAATCAAAGAGAAAAATTCCTTATTTCAGGAACTCCTGGATTGTCTCAAACACACATCTTTCTAGGGCTGATTTAACACCTTGAATGAACTGGCTTCTTGTTATCAATATCAAGACAGTATTTTCAGAAAACAGATAATAGATATTGACATGTCAGGGCTTTGAGGAAGTGTCATGTGAGGAGAAAAGGCCAGTCTCTTGACATTTATCAGTGTAACATATCTTGATTTAGGATTCCCAGCACAGGCAACAATCGACTTCTCAGTTACCTCAGGATCTGCGATAAATAACATCTATTGTCCGCAGCTGAATGAAGAAAGCCAGAGAAATTGCTCCATCTACAGTGCTTGCTGGAAATTAGTGTGTGTATGTATGTGTGTGTGTGTCTGTAACATTCAGATTAGAGTAGCAGTTTGTTTTCAAATATTTATAAGGAACAACCCACATTTATATTATGAAATTGCTCCTCAGGTAGACAAAGAACTTGTTTGCAACTTAAAAATCTCAGGACTCTTTGAATCATTTTAAATTGACAAAGAAATAATTTCCTCTTTAGCATCATGAAAAACAGCCTGTTCATATGAGAATCCCAGAAATCCACCCAGCACGGGAAACCCCTTGACAACAGTCCTGCCAATGATCCTCCAGCCACTGTGCTAATTCTTTCACATGGCAGGAAGCTACTCACTAACTCATGGGGAGTCCTTACCATCATTTCATTTGTTTCAGTTTCTACCCATACTATGCTTCTGAAGCAAAACAGAAGACTGCCTCCATGACAAAATTCTTTTTCAAAGATATGACAATGGCCATCATAGTTGCCCTTAATCTTCTTTACACCAAGCTAAACATTTGCAGTACTCTCAATAAGATAAGGTTTCCATTCTCCCTAACATCTTGAGGGAGTCCCTGGGTGATGTAAAACATTAATGCACTCAGTGCTAACCAAAAATTGGTTCAAGTCAACTCAGAGGCAACTCAGAAGAAAATCCTGCCAATTTACTTCTAAAAATTCAGCCACTGAAAACCCTTTGGAGTAAGTTGCACCTATTAGTTTTTCCCTGTCCAGAGAAAAGAACAGAGAAGAAAATAAAAGACACATGAAAACAGTTAATCCAAAGGGCTAATGGACCATGTGAACTTCAGCATCCACAACGCTGACACCAGGAGAACTGAATGGGATCACATTAGAAATTCCTGGATAGAGTAGGAGAAAAATGTGGAACAAAACTCAAAATTATATACACACACACACACACACACACATACACATCAGGGGCTTACTGGTCAGATAGAGACTGGTGGAACACCTGAGACTTGGTCAGTGTAACACTTCAGACCAGGAACTGAACTCACTCCCATAGCTGAATTTTCAGTCAAACAATAGACAGGTCTAAAAGGAGAACAATAACTCTAGGAAGGCAGATACGTTTTAGAAAAAACAACCATTCGAGATCAAAAGGGCATTTTCCCCTAGGACAAAGTTCAGAAAGCAGGAAGCGTTAAAAGAGAAGGAGAAATGAAAATGAGAGACACAGATGATATGGGAGGAGTGATGTTACATTGAGGGCACTGCAACCAATGACATGAAACAAAATGCGTGTAAACTGTTGGATGGGAAACAGATTTGCTCTGTAAACTTTCACCCAAAACAGAGTTAAAAAGTTAAAAGAAAAGCATGGGGAGCACAGTTCTACTCCCACGCACACGGGTCGCCATGCATCAGAATCCACTCAAAGTAGCCGCTTTGTTTTATAAAATCTTGCACCCCTTCCTCTGTTGTTGTTGTTGTTATGTGCCGTCGAGTCGGCCCCGACTCATAGCGACCCCTCCTTGGGTTTCTGAGGCAGTATCACTACGGAAGTAGGATTGCCCAACCTTCCTTCCGAGGAGTGGCTGGTGGGTTTGAACCGCCAGCCGTCTGGTTAGCAGGCAAGTGTCTTAGCCACTATGCTACCAGAGCTTCCCCCCTTCCTCTAGTTTGTTATAATTTCCCTTGAAACTCCATATTGAGAATTAAACTGAATGACCCAGCCCAAGATATGGAAGCCTTCTCATGTCATGTGTGTGATTATTTACTTCCAAGGTGATATTGTCTTATTTTAGAAACCACAACACACTGTTGGCTACTACTTTAAAAATATCAGAAAATGAATTGCTTTTGCCAAGATGTGATATGTTACTTGCAATACTACATATTATTTGCATTTTTCTTTAAAGTGACACTTACTTAAGGAGTTATATTACAGGCCATCATTGACCTTAAACTGAATCGATTGTAAAGGAGATGATTGCTGATGCTGGTCAGGAAATTGTTCTGTTGTTGGCCAGCGGAAAGGTCACTACAGGGCTTTTATAGAAGTAAACTAAAGAAAATGTCTTTCAAATTGGACATTTTCTTTGTGAAAGAGGGAGAATAAGAAATGATGGGAACAGCAATTTCCTACACTGGAGGAGAAATAATGAGCCATGAAAAGAGGAAAAGTCACATAAAATTACATTTGTTGTGTTAATTAGGTGACATACTGTGCCAAAGACTGAATAAAATAAAAAGAGAGAAAAAGCTACATACCATTTTTGATGATAACACTCCCCACCTTCCTGCCTCAATTTACAGAACATCCCAGTCACCTGCTTACCCAGAGGATTTGCTTCAAGGAAAGATACACTGACAGAGATTGATTTTTAGTCAACTTTTCAACAATGTGGTGGACATAATCTTGCATAAGATTTATACTGAGAAGCTGGTTCCTGGGAACTAGTCTTTGATTGAAAAAGATTAAAAATTCAAAAACATTCTTGTTCCTTTTTTTCATTTCTCCTTAAATGTGTCTCAGCTACAATTGGTGAAATTGTACGTACAAGGACAGGACTATTCTTCAGAGAAGAATAACTGAAAAAGTATGAACGTGTGGCATGAAGATTAGAATGATTGTTGCCACAATTTGGTCATATATCATGGAATATTTGATGTTAATGGCCTAATGTGCTATGGGACTGTTCCAGGAGAGAACCATGAGGTGTGCATTCTCACCACACCCACCCAGCTCAGAAATAGTTTCTGTGCCGTAACAGTAGCTCCTGGCTAGTGTAATTTCATGTGAGTCCCCTCAAGTTATCATTTGGGGCAATACTTTTACCCTCTCCTGCACACACCCAAAACCACTTTTGTGTACTCCTGGTAGTATTCGAAGTTTGAGAAAAACATTAGTGCCCTGTGTGGTTTCAAGAAGTCTGTTGATACTAATAATTAATTCAGACTCTCCTTAAATAAAGCCAAGTTCTATTGGAACTTTTTAACAATGGAAGTTGACTTGTATGCCAACTTTCTTGCAAATTGTTTTTCATTAATAAGCATTTTGTTGTCTAATGATAAAGCCCATGAGCTTCGGGGAAAAAAAAAACACACTAGAGTATACTATTTGACAGAGATATTAAGCACAAAGTGTATGTTCCAAATCCACTCTGAGAATTCTTGGGTTTTTCTAGGGTCACCATTTTCTCTTTGTTTTAATTTTCTGTCCCAAATATCTCCATTTTAGTCACTTTTCCTTTGCTCACAGTCACTTCTGATCTCCTCTGGGACCCATCTTTCTGGCTTTATGCCTGTACCACAGTCCATTGCATGAAATTGCCTCTGGCCTTGTGGACCCAATAATGTTAAACAGGATGTTCCTGGTTACATCCCTGATGCCATGGACTTCAGTCCCAGCTGCACAGTAGAATTACTTGAATTACTTGGAGAGCTTGCTTTCTTTTTTCCTTTTTTTTTTTTTTACTTTTAATTATTTATTATAATACTTCAAATCATACTTGGAAAAATTAATAAAGTCTGAGTAATTTGAAACCTCGCCAGTAAAGTCTGCCAATACATCTTTGCTGAGAAACACAGTAAATGGAATTCTTAGACAATGATTTGCTTCGTATGCCAGGGACAGAAGGATTACTGAGAATTTTAGTAATAAGTGGTGTGCCGACGGCTCCAACTTGTAAAGATGGGTTTGTCTATTTCTCCTTGTTGTTATATCAGTGTTTTCCTTATGTAGTTTGAAACTCTATTTTTAGGCACAGAGGTGCTCTGGCGGTGCAGTGATTAAAGCATTCAGCTGCTAAGCAAAAAGTTGGTGGTTGGAACCCACCAGCTGCTCTGCAGTTGAAAGATGAGGCAGTTTGCTTCCATGAATATTTAACAGCCTTGGAAACCCTATGGGGCAGTTCTACTCTGTCCTATAGGGTGACTATGAGTTGGACCCAACTCTATGGCAGTGGATTTGTTTTTTGGTTTGATTAGTGTTAGGCATAGGTACTGAAACAAGGCGGGCTTGTGCTTACTCACTGATCTGCACTGAACACTTTCCCTTGTTACCCTCCCAAGAGGGACCGGGTCTCCGGGAGCTAGGTAAGCACGGGCGGGCTTGTGCTTAGTCCCCGGGAGCGAGGTAAGCACAGGCGGGCTTGTGCTTAGTCACCGGGAGCGAGGTAAGAACGGGCATGCTTGTGCTTACTCACTGATCTGCACTGAACACTTTCCCTTGTTACCCTCCTGAGAGGGACCAGGTCTTCGGGAGCAAGGTAAGCACGGGCGTAGCACAGAGTAGCAGGCCGGAAGAGCAGGAGGAAGGGGTGG
>NW_006921744.1:3910905-3912833 GCF_000298275.1 Orycteropus afer afer | reverse complement strand
TTCTCCCATGATTGTTCTCTCCAAGGCGGGTATCTGCTTGAGGTAAATGTTCAACTCATATGCCTGTATTTTTTTGGCTGGAAACAAAATGTGAGTTCAATTCCAGACCTGAAGGGCAGCTAGAGGCCATAGTCTCAGTGGTTCCACCAGGCTCTATTGGACCATCCCTTTACTTTTAAACTAACAGTGGCTTTATATTTAAAGTGGGTTCTTGTTGTCAAAATGTAGCTGAATCTTGTCTTTTTATCCATTTTGTCAGTCTCCATCTTTTAACTGGTATAGTAAGACCTCATTTAAAGTGGTTGCTGATATATTTGAATTAATATCTACAATATATGTAATGTTTTCTATTCATTGCCATTGCTGTTTGTTTTTATTTTGTCTTCCACTCTCCTCTGCCTTCTCTGGTTGTAATTGAGCATTTTTATCTGATTCCATTTCCTCCCTTCTTTTTGATCTTTTTTAATGGTTGCCCTAAAGTTTGCAATACACATTTACAATTAATCTAAATCCACCTTTAAATAGCTCTGTACCATTTCATGGGTAGTACAGCTTCCTTATAACCAAATATTCCAATTCTTCCCTCCCATCTCTTTTAACAAAGTCATTCAGTCCAATTATCCATAAGCTATGTTGTTGTGTTGTTATGTGCCGTCGAGTCAGACCTGACTCACAGCAACCCCTCCTTGGGTTTCCAAGTCAGTATCACTACAGAAGTAGATTGCCCCATCTTCCTTCCAAGGAGTGGCTAGTGGGTTTGAACCGCCAGCCTTCTGGTTAGCAGTCAACTGCCTTAGGCACTACGTTACCAGAGCTCCACCATAAGCTATAATCACAATATATTCTCGCTATAATTTTGAAAAAACTGTTATCTTTAGATTAATTTTAAGAAAATAAAAAGTTTTATATTACCTTCATTTATTCCCTCTCTAATGCTCTTTCTTTATATATATAGAGAGAGATTCACGTTTCTGACCTATATCATTTCCTTCTTTCTCATGAACTTCTTTTAACATTTCTTACAAGTAAGGTCTACCAGTAACTCCCTTTATTTTTGTTCATCAGAAAAAGTCTTTATTTCTCCTGCACTGTTGAAGGATGATTTCTCTGGATACAGAATTCTAGTTTGGTGAGTTTTTTTCTTTCAAGATTTTAAATATTCAACTCTACTCCCTTCTTCCTTGCATGGTTTCTGAAGAAAATTTCAATGTAATTCTTACACTTGTTCTGGTAAAAAAGTTATGAATGTTTTTCTCCTTCTGGTTTCTTTCAAGATTTTCTCTTTGTCTTTGATTTTCTACAGTTTGATTTTCTACAGCTAAGTGTGGGATGTTTTTGGCAATTTATCCTGTTTAGTGTTCTCTGAGCTTCCTGGACCTATAGTTTAGTATCTGTCATTAATTTTTGAAAATCTTCAGTCATCATTACTTCAAATATTTCTCCTTCTGCTTTCTCTCTATCTTTTCATTCTGGTATTCCCATTACTCATACATTACACCTTTTGTTCTTAGATCTTCTGTGCTGCTTTTCTTATCTATTGGTTTGTTTTCCTTCTTCTTTTTTTCTCTTTGCTTTTCAGTGTGGGAAGCCTCTACTAATATGTCTTCATACCCACCAGCTCCTTCCTCCGCCATCATGAGCCTACAAAGGCATTTTTCATCCTGTGACAATGTCTTTTATTTTATATTTCCTTTTTATTCTTACTTAAAGTTTCCATCTTTCTGTTCACATTGCCCATCTCTCCTTTCATGCTATCCACTTATTCAATCAGAGCCTTTAGCATTTTAAATATAAACCAAAAAAACCAAACTCACTGTCATTGAGTCAGATCCAACTCACAGCCACCCCTCCTTGGGTTTCCAAGGTGGTATCACTATGCAAGTAGATTGCCCAAGCTTCCTTGTGAGGAGAGGCTGGTGGGTTTGAAC
>NW_006921744.1:3906757-3910805 GCF_000298275.1 Orycteropus afer afer | reverse complement strand
TGTTGTTGTTATGTGCCGTCGAGTCAAACCTGACTCATAGCGACCCCTCCTTGGGTTTCCGAGGCAGTATCACTACGGAAGTAGGATTGCCCGACCTTCCTTCTGAGGAGTGGCTGGTGGGTTTGAACCGCCAGCTGCCTGGTTAGCAGGCAAGTGTCTTAGCCACTATGCTACCAGAGCTTATATATATATAGTCTTTTAGCATGCCTTGTAAATTTTTGTTGAAAGCTGGATGTGACATATTGGGTAAAAAGAACTGAGGGAAATAGATCTTTGGGTGTGACATTTTATGTTCAGTATGTTCATGTGGTGATGAAATTTGAGGGTATAGGAAGCTTTCTATAATCTTATGATTAGGTCTTAGTCTTTTAATGGGCTTGTGCTTCTGGGCTGTGACATTCACAAGTGTTTCTAAGCTTTGTTTTCCCCCATAAATAAGACAGAAAAGCTGGAAAGGGCTGGACTTGTGTATTTCCCAGCCCAAGTCAGTTAAACCAAAAATCAAGCTCACTATCATTGAGTTGATTCTGAGTTATAGTGACCCCCATTGAGTTTCCAAGGCTGTAAATGTTTATGGAAAAAGACTGCCTCATCTTTCTTCTGCAGTGTGGCTGGTAGGTTCAAAACACCAACTTTTGGTTAGCAGCTATATGCCTTACCCACTACACCACAAGAGCTCCTTCCCAAATGAGTCAGCCTCTAGTAAAGTAGTTTCCTTTGAGGGCAGGTCTTTGTTGATGAGAATAGAATGACCTGGATGTATTCTAAATGATTACATTTACTCTTCCCTATCCAGAAGCAGAGAGAATTTTTCTCCAGTCTTCACCCTAAGAACCTGGCGGAGCTCCTGGAGATAAAATTCATGAAGGTATAAGACTGTGCAACTGGGAGCTTTTAATCTCTTAAACTATTCCATGTTAAATCTCAAGCAACTAATCAATTGCTCTTTAAGCTCCAACAAAGCAAAACAAAAAAACAGGATGAAACAAACCAACACATAATCAACAAACAAAAACAATAACTTCAAAATGTCACAGACAAAACAGGCAACTTCAGTTCAAACAAAGAAAGAGGACAAGATAATGGAAGCAAGTGACCAAAATAAAGAAAGTAGGAAACCTCCTTGAGAAGGAACAGGTAATAGAACTGCCTGACAAGGAATTCAAAATATATAGAGAGATAACCTTCCAAGAGAGCAAGGAAACTATAAACAAAAGCAAGGAAACAACAGACAATACCTTAGAAGATTTCAGAAAAACAATACAAGAGTAAAATGGCAAAAGAAATAAACAATTAGAAATTACAAGAAACAGCAATTAGAGATCCAGAAGATTAACACTAAAATTACAGTGGCAGATAACACATTGGAAGGACAAAAAAGTAGAATCAAAATGCCTAAAGAATTCATTAGCCAGCTAGAAGACAAAACCCTTGACACCAGCTTGTGTGAGGAAAAATCAGAATAAAGAATGAAGAAAACCTAAGAGTTATATTGAATGATTAAAAAGAGAAATTACTTATATGTGATTGGAGTTCCAGAACAAGAGGCAAAGAAAACCATAGAGAAAACTGTTGAAGACTTGCTAGCAGAAAATTTCCCCAATATTATGTAAAATGAAAAGATACCCAGCCAAGAAGTTCAATGAACCCCATACAGGAGAAACCTCAAGAGGAAATCACCAAGACATATGACAATCAAAATTTCAAAATTCAAAGACAAAGAAAGAATTTTGATAGAAGCTTGGGAAAAATGAAATATTGCCTGAAAAGGGCAGTCAATAAGACTAAGCTCTAATTTCTCAGCAGAAACTATGCAGGTCAGTAGGCAACTGGGATGACATACACAAAACATTGAAATTAAAAAAAAAAAAAAAAAAACTGCCAACCAAAAATTACATATCCAGTAACACTATCCCTCAACTATGATGGTGAAATTAAGACATTCCCAGACTAAGGGGAAATTAGAAAATTTGTAAAAAATGAGATAATCTCTATAAGAAATGCTAAAGGGGGTACTTTGGAAACAAAAGCAACAATGGAAGAAAACAATCTAACATTAAGACACATCACAACACTAGCCAGAAACCAACCCAGAAAAAGAATTCTCAAAATTAAAATAAGCTTACAAAATAGAAAATAGATAAACAAAAGTCTTGATCTGTAAATGGCAACAGCTATATAGCAAAAAAGAGGGAATGAATGGTATAATTGCAAAATTTCCAAATGGAGAGGAAGTCAGGACAGAATCAATATAGAACAGATTGTTCCAAATTTGTTGTTGTTAGGTGCCATTGAGTCAATTCCAACTCATAGAGATCCTGCGTACAACATGCCCTGTCCTGTACCATCCTCACAATCCTTCTTATGCTTGAGCCCATAGTTGCAGCCACTGTGTCATTCCATTTCATTGAGAGTCTTCCCCTTTTTCTCTGACCCTTCACTATACCAAACATATCTTTCTCCAGGGACTGGTCCTTTCTGACCACATGACCAAAGTAGATGACACAAAGTCTGGCCATTCACACTTCTAAGATGCATTCTGGCTGCACTTCTTCTAGGATCAATTCATTCATTCCAAATTTAGAAAAATAAAAATTATGACAGAGTAATCACAAAGAAAATGAATGAGGTGTGTAATCAAAATAAGAAAGAAGAAAATCTAAAGGGCTTGTTGTTGTTGTTGTTGTTGTTGTGTGCCAACCAGTCAGCCCCAACTCATAGCTACCCCTCCTTGGGTTTCTGAGGCAGTATCACTACAGATGTAGATTGCCCAACCTTCCTTTCGAGGAGTGGCTGGTGGGTTTGAACCGCCAGCCTTCTGGTTAGCAGTCAAGGGCCTTAGGCACTGTGATACCAGAGCTCCTCACAAAGACTTAGTAAACACAAAATCAACCACAGTGAAAAAGGGGGAAAGACACCATGATAACAATATGAAGTCAGCACAGAAAAATATTCACACAAAAAAAGAACCATAAACACTACCATTAAAAAAAAATGACAGCAGTAATTTATATCTATCATGAATTACACTGAATGAGTACAGATTAAATGCATCAGTCAAAAGAAAGACAGTGACAGAATGGATAAGAAAACAAGGTCCATCAATATGCTTCCTACAAGACACTCATCTTAGAAACAAATATAAAAATAAATTAAAAATCAAGGGATAGAAAAAAAATATATCAAGCTAATGGCAACCAAAAAAGAGCAGAAGTGGCAATATTAATTTCTGATAAAATAGACTGCAAAGTGAAAAACAGCACAAAAGGAGACATACGGAGCTGAGGTCTGCCAGTGGTCATGAGCGATTCTGATGGCACAGACAGCCAAAACCAAACCAAACTCACTGCCATCGAGTTGGATCCAACTCAAAGCAACCCCGCCTTGGGTTTCTGAGGTGGTATCACTATGGAAGTAGACCACCCAATCTTCCTTCCGAGGAATGGCTGCTGGGTTTGAACACCCAGCATTCTGGTTAGCAGTCAAATGCCTTAGGCACTTTGCCACCAGAGCTCCTAAAGACATTATATAATGATAAAAGGGTCAAACCACTGAAAGGACACAACCATAGTAAATACCTATGCACCCAGTGAAAAAGCACCTAAATACATAAAGCAAACACTGATGGAATCTAAAGGAGAAATAGATAATTCAACAATACCACTAGGAGACTTTAACACACCACTATCAATGAAGGATAGCACAATTACAAGGAAATTCAACAAAGATACAGAAGATCTCAACAACACAATCAACCAACTTGACCACATAGACATATACAGAACCTTCCACCCAACATAAATGCAATGCACATTCTTTTCCAGTGCACAAGCATTATTCCCCAGAACACACCATAGGTTAAACCACAAAACTAGTCTCAGTAAATTTAAAAACTTCAAAATACGAGGTTCCGGCAAGATGGCGGACTAGGCAGAAAGACTGCACAGAGCCTCTTCAACAAAGAAAAGGGAAACCAATTAACACAGACACAGAAGATAATCCTGGACCCCTGAGCCTTGAAGGGAAGGACATAGAAGTGGACTAAACC
>NW_006921744.1:3902826-3903602 GCF_000298275.1 Orycteropus afer afer | reverse complement strand
CTGTGGTCAATGTCATGAGACAAAGTATATGTAAACTGCTGTATGGAAAGTGAATTTGCTCTGTAAATCTTCACCCAAATCACAATAATTAAAAATAAATAAATAAATAATAATTATTATAATAATAAAACTTCTAAATACTACAAAGTATCTTCTCAGATGACAATGCTATAAAAGCAGAAATCAATAATAACAAGATAGGGGAAAACACGTGGAAACTGAATAACACATTGTTCAAAAACTACTGGGTAATAACAGAAGAAATAAATGTGAATTTAAAAAATTTATTGAAACAAACATGAAACAAAACACCACATACCAAAACCATCGGGACACAGCGAAAGTGGGACTAAAAGGACATTTTATAGCAATAAATGAACACATCAAAAAAGAAGAAAGAACCGAAATCAATACCTTAACCCAAAAATTAACAATTACAAAAAGAGCAACAACGAAGCCTACAATCTCCTGAAGAAAGGAAAAAATAAAGATTAGAGCAGAAACAAATGAAACAGGAAAACGTCCATGAGACTAGAAACTAGATTAACACAATTGACAAACCATTGGCAAATTTAACTAAGGAAAGAAAGAGATGATGAAAATGTCACAAATAAGAAATGAAATGGGCAATGTCACAACAGAACCAACCAAAATACAAAGGACAATAACAGAATACTAGGAGGAGCTCTGGTAGCATAGTGGCTAAGGCACTTGACTGCTAACCAGAAGGCTGGAGGTTCAAACTCACCAGCCACTCCTCGGAAGGAAGGTTGGGC
>NW_006921744.1:3895416-3902726 GCF_000298275.1 Orycteropus afer afer | reverse complement strand
GGTAGCATAGTGGCTAAGGCACTTGACTGCTAACCAGAAGGCTGGAGGTTCAAACTCACCAGCCACTCCTCGGAAGGAAGGTTGGGCAATCCTACTTTCGTAGTGATACTGCCTCGGAAACCCAAGGAGGGGTCGCTATGAGTCAGGGCTGACTCGACAGCAAATAACAACAACACCAACATGAAGAACTGTACTCCAACAAATTTGAAAACCTAGAAGAAATAGAATAATTTATAGAAACACATGACCTACCTAAACTAACAGAGACTGAGGTGGAAAATTTTTACAGGCCCAAAGCAAAAGAAGATACTGAACAGGTCATAAAAAATTACTCCCAGAAAAAAAGAGTCCTGGTCCAGATGACTTCACTGAAGAATTCTATAGACTAAATATTCAGAGAACTGCCACCAATTCTACTCAAAGTATTCCAGAATATAGAAAAAGATGGAATACTCCCAAATTCACTTACTGAAGCAAGCATAACCCTGATACCAAAACCAAGTAAAGTCACCACTCAAAAGGAAAATTACAGACCAATATCCCTCATGAATATAGATGGAAAAATCTTCAATAAAATCCTAGTCAATAGAATCCAACACTATACCAAAATAAATAAATAAATGCTCTGTGATTAAGTGGGATTCACATCAGGTATGCGAGGATGGATCAACATTAGAAAAACTATCAACATAATCCATCACATAAGTAAAACAAAAGAAAAGAACAACATGATCCTATCAGTCAATGCAGAAAGGGCATTTGATAAAATCCAACACCCATTCCTGATTTTTAAAAAAAAAATTAAAAACAGCAAAATAGAAGGGAAATTCTTCAACGTAATAAAGGGCATATATGCAAAACAAATGGCCAACACTAGTCTCAACAAAGAAAGATTGAAAGAATTTCCCTTGCAAATGGGAACTAGACAAGGATGCCTTCTATCACATTTTATTCAACATTGTATTGGAAGTCCTAGATAGGGCAATAAGGCAAGAAAGAGAGATAAAATGTATCCAAATTAGTGAAAAATTTAAACTATCTCTATTGCAGTTAATGTGAACCTATATTTTGAAAATCCCAGAGATTCAACAAGAAAACTACTGGAACTAATTGAAAGATTCAGCATAGTAGCTAGATACAAGATCAACATAAAAAAAATCAGTTGGATACCTCTACATCAACCAAGAGATTTCTTAAAAGGAAATAAAGAAAACAGTATCATTCACAATAGCTACCAAAAAGATAAAATACTTAGGAATAAATTTTACCAAGGACACAAAAAATCTATGCAAAGAAAACTACAAAACATTACTACAAGAAACTAGAAGAGATCTATATAAATGGAAAAACAAATCATGCTCATAGAAAGGAACAATGAACATTGGGAAAATGTCAATATACCCAAAGCAATCTATCGACGCAAAGCCATCCTGATTCAGATTCCATCAACACTTTTTAAAGACATGGAAAAACTTTTCACTAATATTATATGGAAAGAAAAGAGACCTCAGATAACCAAAGCACAAATGAAGAAGAAAAAAGTAGGAGGTCTCACATTCTGCAATCTCAAGACCAACTATACAGCCACTGTAGGCAAAAACAGCCTTGTATTAGTACAACCACAAACACAAAAACCAATGGAACACATTTGTGAACTCAGAAGTAGATCCATTCATCTATTGACAGTTGATCTTTAACAAAGAGCTGAAATCCATTTAATGGGGAAAAGAAAGTCTCTTCATCAAATGGTGCTGGAAAAACTGGATATCCATTTTCAGAAAATGTGACACAAAAATTAACTCAAGATGGATCAAAAACCTAAATGGAAAATGGTAAAGTCCATCAAACTAAGGGGCAAACTTAGGAGCCCTAATTTATGGCATAAATAGATACCAAACATAACCAGAAATGCACAAACAGCAGAAGATGAACTAGATGACTGGGACCTTCTGAAAATTAAATTCTTGTGTACATCATAAGACTTTTCCGAGAGTAAAAATAGAACCAACAGATTGGAGGGGAAAATATTTGGCAATGGCATATCCGACAAGGGGCTTATCCATAAAATTTATATAAACATCAAAACCTCAACATCAAAAAGACAAACAATCCAATTAAAACATGGATAGAGGACATGAACATGTACTTCATCAAAGATATTCAGGCAGCCAACAAACACATGAAGAAATGCTTACAGTCATTAGCCATTCCAAAACAAAACCAAACTCACTGCCATCAAGTCGATTGTGACTCATAGTGACCTCCTTTGGGATTCCAAGGTGGTAAATCTTCATGGAAGTAGACTGCCCAGTCTTCCTTCCAGAGATGCAAATCAAAACAACAATGAACCAATAGCCATCATTATTCTCAAAGGAGAGAGACTGAAAGCTTTCCCTCTCTGAACAGGAACAAGACAAAAATGCCCTCTGTTACCACTTCTATTCAACATGGTATTGGAAGTCCTAGCCAGAGCAAGAAGGCAAGAAAGAGAAATAAAAAGCAACCAATATGGTAAGAAAGAAGTAAAATTATCCCTATTTTCAGATGATATAATCCTTTACATAGAAAACCCAAGAGACTCAGCAAGAAAACTAGTGGAACTAATTGAAAGATTCAGGATAGTGGCAGGATACAAGATCAATATTCAAAAATCAATTGGATTCCTCTACATTCACAGGGGATCTCAGAAAGGAAAACAATACCTTTCACAGTAGCTTCTAAAAAGGTAAAATACTTAGGAATAAATCTTTCCAGGAACACAAAAGACCTATACAAAGAAAACATTGCTACAAAACATTGCTATAAGAAACCATAAAAGATCTGCATAAATGGAAGAGCATACCATGATCGTGGATAGTAATACTGAACATTGGGAAAATGTCAGTTCTACTCAAAGCAATCTATAGATTCAATGCAATCCTGATACAGACTCCATCAACATTCTTTAAGGACACAGGAAAACCAATCATTCATTTTATATAGAATGGAAAGCAACCTGAGATAAGAAAAGCACTACTGAGAAACAAAAAACAAACTAGGAGGTCTCACACTCCCTGATCTCAAACCCTACTATACAGCCACAGTGGTCAAAACAGCCTGATTATGGTACAATGACACAAACATAGGCCAGTGGAACAGAATTGAGAATCCAGAAATAGATCCATCATTTATGGACAGGTGATCTTTGGCAAAGAGCTAAAACCCATTAAATTGGGAAGAGATAGCCTCGTTAACAAGTGGTGCTGGCAAAACTATATATCCATTTGCAGAAAATTGAAACAAGATCCATACCTCATGCCATACACAAAAACTAAATCAAGATGGACCAAAGACTTAAATGTAAAACTTAAAATTACAAAGTGTATCAAAAAAGGGGTGGGGGTGCAAACTTTGGTGTGTTGTCAGGTGCTGCCAAGTCAGCTCTGACTCATAGCAACCCCATGTACAACAGAACCAAACTCTGTCTACTCCTGTGCCATCCTCACAATGCTTGCTATGCTTTAGCTCATCATTGCAACCACTGTGTCTATCCATCTCATTGAGGGTCTTCTCCTTTTTAACTGACCATTCACTTTACCAAGCATAGTATCCTTCTCCAGAGACTGATCCCTTCAAATAACCGGACCAAAGTATGTGAGATGAAGTCTGACCAGTCACTTTTAAGGAGCATTCTGGCTGTCTTTTTTCCAATACAGATTTGTTCAATCTTCTGGCAGGCCGTGGTATTTTTATTATCACTTGCCAAAACCACAATTCCAATGCATCAATTCTTGTTCAGTCTTCTTTATTCATGGTCAAGTTTTCACATGTATACGAGGCTATTGGAAATACCAGAGCTTGAGTCAGACACACCTTAATCTTCAAAGTGACATCACTGTCTTTAACACTTGAGAGAGGTCTTTTGCTGCAGATTTTCAGAGTGTAATATATCATCTGATTTCTTGAGTGCTGCTTCCATGGGCAATGAAATCTCTGACAAGTTCAATCTTTTCCCCATTTATTGTGATTTTGCTTAATGGTCCAGTTGTAAAGATTTTTATTTTCTTTATGCTGAGGTGTAATCCATACTGAAGGCTGTAATCTTTTATCTTCATCAGTAAGTGTGTCAAGTCACCTTCACTTTCAGCAAGCAAGGTTGTGTCATTTCCATCTCACAGATTTTAATGAGTCTTCCTCCAATCCTGATGCCACATCCTTCTTCATATAGTCCAGCTTCTCAGATTATTTACTCAGCGTACAGATTGAATAACTATGGTAAAAAGGATACAACCCTGACACACACATTTCCTGATTTTAAACCACTCAGTATCCCCTTGTTCTGTCCAACAATGGCTTCTTGGCAATAAAAAAAAAAAAAAAAAAGGCAATGAGAAAATTTCAAAGATTTGTGGGAAGAAAACATCCCTAATATCATGAAATATGTGCATTCAAGAAGCTCAGCAAACCCCAAATAGAAAAGACCCCAAAAGAAAATCACCAACACATAGAGTCAAATGTTACAAAATCAAAGATAAAGAAAGAATCCTGAAAGCAGATCAGGAAAAACAAAAAGTCACCTACAAAGGAGAACCAATAATACTAAACTCTGATTTCTTGGCAGAAACCATGCAAGCAAGAACACAGTGGGATAGCATACATAAAACAATGAAAGAATAAAACTGTCAACCAAGAATTATATATCCAGTAAAACTGTCTCTCAAATATGATGGTGAAATTTGAACATTCTTGGATAAACAAAAATTAAGAGAACTGGAAAAAAAAAAAAAAATCTTACAAGGAACCCTGAAGGAAGCCCTCTGGACAGTGAACCACCAACAGCAGAAAATAACCTCAGTGTAAGGCATGTGACAACATCACCTGGAATTCAACCTAGAAACAGAAGTATTAAAAATAAATAAACCTACAAGAGTGAAAATAGGGAATAAGAGAAACAATTTTGTAAAGAATGATAGCTACAAAGCAGAAACAGGGAATAAATGATGTAGTTACAGGACTTTCAAATGGAGAGTACTTCAAGACAATATCAAGATAGAATGGACTGCCTTAAACTTAGGAAGATAATTATAAATTACAGTGTGATCTCAACAAATACTAATAAACCTATACACTAAAACAAAAAAGAAATTCATACAGTCTCAGAAAACATTATAACAATAGCAGTGAAGGAAGTAATAAGCAAAATGAATTCAGCATGGAAAAATATATGGAACAAAGAAACCGTCAACATCACAAAAAGAAACAGAAAAATGGCAGCAGTAAATTCATACTATCAATAATTGCATTGAATGTAAATAGACTAAATGCACAGGTCAAGAGACAGAGAGTAGCAGAATGGATAAGAACACATGACACATCAATATACTGTCTACAAGAGACAAAAGCTAAAAATCAAAGGGTGAAAGATACATCAAGAAAATGGCAACCAAAAATGAGCAGGAATGACAATATTACTTTCTGATAAAATAGGCTGTAAGGCAAAAATCGCAAAAGAGACAAGGAAAGATATATAAGGATTAAAGTTATAATCATATATAAAGTTATAATCATATATATATATATATCATGTTCATATATATAAAGTTATATATGAACAAGAAGTTATAACCAAAATAAATATATATGCACCCAATGAAAGAGCCCCAAGGTAAATTAATAAAACTTTAACAGAATTGAAGGCGAGATAGACAACTCCACAGTAACTGTAGTAGATTTTAATACACCACTTTCAATGAAGGACAGAACAACTAGAAAGAAGCTTAACAAAGATACAGAAGATTTAAACAACACAATCAACTAACTAAAACAAAACAAAAACAAAAACAAACTCACTGCCAACTAGTCAGTTCTGACTCATAGTGACCCCTCCTTGGGTTTCTGAGGTGGTATCTCTATGGAAGTAGATTGCCCAACCTTCCTTCTGAAATCAACTAACTAGACCTCATAATGTATATAGAACACTCCAGCAATTGCACAATATACATTCTTTTCCAGTGCACAGAGAACTTTCTCCAAAATAGAAAGCAAGCCTCCATAAATTTAAAAAACTGAAATACTACAAAGAATCTCTCAGATCACAATGTTATAAATGTAGAAATCAGCAAAAACTCAAGGAAAATAATCAAATACATGGAAACTAAATAACACTCTCCTTAAAAACTACTGGGTAATAGAAGAAATTTAAAAAAATGAAATTAAAAAAATTCCTTGAACCAAAGAGAATGAAAACACAAGACACTAAAACCTTTGAGACATATTTTAGGGGGCAGAAAAAAGATGGCATCCTGCTAACATGCTCAGCCCAATCCCTCTACAACAGAAAACCAGACAAAGCAAATGAAACAGATGCAAATAAAGATCCTGGAACTCTGAGCATCTAATGAGAAGATAAATATTAGATTAAGTGTAGATAAGAAAGGGAAATGGAGTGAGGTCAGTGACTAGGAAAAGAAAAGAAGCTGGACCTGCAGGAGAGAAGCCATTAAAACACCTGTCTCAGAGTTGCCTACTCATGAAATACAGGACAAACAGGAGTGCGTAACTATGAGGGGCACAAGAGGAGGGTTACTGGGCAGGGAGAGGAGGAGACTGGGTTAGAGTTGGGCATGGTAAATGGGGAGTGAAACTAAATGTACACATAACGTTGAATTTAAAACAAACTCTTAAAACAAAAAACTAAAATAATGAAAAGAAAATAAATAAATAAATAAAAGGTGCCTACATGTACCAGGCTCCTTTCACCTATGTGGACCCATGCTCTAATATATCAGCAGATTCCACTGCAACTGCTTGCTCCAAGATCAGCTGACTAACTATAACTAGAAACGTCCTTTCTTCTCAATTACCTTATCTTCCCTTATTTTTCTCCTTTCTTTTATCCCCATTTGTCTTCCTTTTTATCTGTCATTTCTTCTTCAACATCTGTTTTTCATTTTTACTAATCTATCATCTCTCCCACCCCCATTTTCTATTTCTTCTTTTTTTCTATTTTTCTTTCTTTTATCTTTTATTTTTATTCTATCTTTTCCTGTCTTCCACCTTTTATTTTTTATTCTCCTTGGTTCTCTCTCTCTCTCTCTCTCTCTCTCTCTCTCTTTCTCACTCTCTCTCTCTCTTTCTCTCTGGTGGAACCACTGAGACTATGCCCCCTAGCTTCCCTTCAGGTCTGAAATTGAACCCACATCCATGGTCTCCAGCCAAACAAAAGACAGGCATAGGAGTTGAACATTTACCTAAGGTAGATACACTCCTTGGAGAGAACAATCATGGGAGAAAGAAGGGCTGCTTATGCACAGGGAGACAGCTCAGGGGGC
>NW_006921744.1:3892880-3894766 GCF_000298275.1 Orycteropus afer afer | reverse complement strand
TGAGGGTTTTCCCCTCTTTTGTCGAGTCACCACATAACCAACTATGACATTTTTCTCCAGGGAATGGTCCCTTCTGACAACATGACCAAAGTATGTGAGACAAAGTCTGGCCATTCTCACCTCCAAGGAGCATTCTGGCTGCACTTCCTCCAGGACAGACCTGTTGGTTCTTTTAGAAGTCCACGGTACTTTCAGCATTCTTCACCAACACCACAGCTCAAAAGCATCAACTCTTCTTTGGTCTTCCTTATACATTGTTCATCTCTCACATGCATATGAGATGACTGAAAATATCATGGCTTGTGTCAGGCACACCTTAGTCCTCAAGGAGACACTTTTGCTCTTCAGCACTTGAAAGAGGTCCTTTGCAGCCAATTTGCCCAGTGTTATACGTCATCTGATGTCCTGACTGCTGCTTCCATTGACATCAATTGTAGAACCAAGCAATGTGAAGTCTTTGACAATTTCAATTTTTTTCTCCATTTATCATAATGCTGCTTATAGGTCCAGGTGTAAGGATTTTTGTTTACTTTATATTGAGATGTAATCCACACTGCAGACTGTATTCTTCAATCTTCATCAGTAAGAATTTGAAGTCATCCTCACTTTCAGCAAGGAAAGTTGTGTCTTCTGCATATCTCAGGTTGTTAATGAGTCTTCCTCCAATCCTGATGCCACATTATTCTTCATATAGTCCAGCTTCTCAGATTATTTGCTCAGCATAAATATTGAATAAGTATGGTGAAAGGCTACAACCCTGATGCAGTCCCTTCTTGAATTTAAACCATGCAGTGGTCCCTTTTTCTGTTTGAACGACAGCCTCCTGGTCTATGTAAAAGTTCCTCATGAGTACAATTAAGTGTTCTGGAATTCCCATTCTTCTCAATGCTATCCACAACTTGTTATGATCCACACAATCAAATGCTTTTGCATAGTCGATAAAACACAAGTAAACATCTTTCTGGTATTCTTTGCTTTGAGCTAAGATCCATCTGAGCTCAGCAGTGATATCCCTTGTTCCACAGCCTCTTCTGAATGCAGCTTGCATTTCTGGAAGTTCTCTGTCAATATACTGCTGCAACTGTTATTGAATTATCTTCAGTAAGATCTTACTTGCATGCGATATTAATGATATTGATTGATAATTTCCACATTCTGTGGGATCACCTTTCTTTGGCATGGGTACAAATATGGATCTCTTCCAACCAGTAGGCCAGATAGCTGTCTTCCAAAGCTCTCTGCATAACCAAGTGAGTGCCTCCAGCATGGCATCCATTTGTTGACACTTCTCAATGGGTATTCTGTCAATTCCTGAAGACTTTTTCTTCACCAATTCTTTCAGTGCAGCTTCAACTTCTTCCTACAATACCATTGGTTCTTAAACATATGCCACCTCCTGAAATGGATGGAAGATCTACCAGTTCCTTTCGGTACAGTGACTTTGTGCATTCCTTCCATCTTCTTTTGATGCTTTCAGCATCATTCAATATTTTGCCCATAGAATCTTTCAATATTGAAACTCAAGGCTTAAATTTTTTCCTCAGTTCTTTCATCTTGAGAAATGCCAAGTGTGTTCTTCCCTTTTGGTTTTCTAACTCAAGGTCTTTGCACATTTCATTATAGTAATTGACTTTGACTTCTTGAGCTGCTCTTTGAAATATTTTGTTCAGCTTTTTTATCTTGTCATTTCTTCCATTTGTTTTAGCTGCTCTTTGCTCAAGGGCAAGTTTCAGAGTCTCTTCTGACATCCATTTTGGTCTTTTCTTTCTTTCTCATATTTTTAATGACCTCTTGCTTTCTTCATGGATGATGCTCTTGATGTCATCCCACAATTTTTCTGATTTTTGGTCATTGGTATTCAATGCATCAAATCTATTCTTTTGATG
>NW_006921744.1:3891021-3892780 GCF_000298275.1 Orycteropus afer afer | reverse complement strand
CTTCAAGTTGAACTTGCATATGAGCAGTTGATGGTCTGTTCTACAATCAGCTCCTGGCCTTGTTTTGGCTAAAGATATTGAGCTTCTTCATTGCCTCTTGCCACAGATGTAGCCAATCTGATTCCTGTGTACTCCATCTGGCAAAGCCCATGTGTATAGCCGCCATTTGTGTTGTTGAAAAGAAGGTATTTGCAATGAATAAGTCGTTGGTCTTGCAAATTTCTATCATGTGATCTCCAGCACTGTTTCTGTCATGAAGGCCAAATTTTCCAACTATCGGTGATTCTTCTTTGTTTCCATCTTTTGCATTCCAATCACCAGTGATAATCAATACATCTTGATTGCACATTCAGTCAATTTCAGACTACTGAAGTTGATAAAAATCTTCAATTTCCTCATCTTTGGCTTTGGTGGTTGGTGCATAAATTTGAATAACTGTAGTATTAACAGGTCTTCCTTGTAAATGTATGGATATTATTCTATCACTGACAGCATTGTACTTCAGGACAGATCTTTAAACATCCTTTGTGATAATGAATGCTATGCCATTCCTCTTCAATTTGTCATTCCCAGCATAGTAGATCATATAGTAGTCTGATTCAAAATGCCCAAAACCAGTCCATTTCAGCTCACTAATGCCTAGGATATAAATCTTTATGCATTCCATTTCATTTTTGACAACTTCCAATTTTCCTAGATTCATACTTCATACATTCCATGTTCTGATTATTAATGTATGTTTGCAGCTGTTTCTCCTCAATTTGAGTCATGGCATGTCAGCACATGGAGGTCCTGAAAGACTCATTTTATCCATACCATTAAGGTTGGTTCTACTCTAATGAGGTAGCTCTTTCCCAGTCCTATTTTGAGTGCCTTCTGACCCAAGGGGCTTGTCTTCCTACACTGTGTCAGACAATGTTTCCAAGCTATTCATAAATTTGCCCAGTGATGTATCAGACAGTGTTGCTCTGCTGTTCTTAAGGTTTTCCCTAGCCAGTTTTTTGAGAAGTGGATAGCTTCTTCCTTCTTATTAGTCTGTCTCAGTCTGTAAGCTGCACTGAAATCTGTGCACCATGTGCAACCCTGCTGGCATTTGAAACACCAGTGACACAGCCTCAAGCCTCACAGCAATGTGCAAGCCCCACAGGATGACAAACTGACAGGCCAGTTTGTTTCCCTTAGCTGTTGAAAACCTCTCTGCCCTCCCCTTATCTAATTCCTACCTGGATCCTGCCACTTTGTGGTCCCCAGCCACTCTCTCCTTTCCTGGCTCTGGGGGGCTGGGGCCTAGCCTTGCCTCCTGCCCCTTACCTGGATCCTGCCACTCCTGTGGTCCCCATCTGCTCCATGAAAATCTTCAACAAAATCCTACCCAACAGAATCCAACACCATACAAAATAAATAAATAAATAACACACCCTAACCAAGTGGGATTTATACCAGGTATACAAGGATGCTTCAACACCAGAAAAACAATCAATGTAATCCACCACATGACTAAAACAAAGGAAAGGAACTGCATGGTCATATCAATGGATGCAGAAAAGGCATTTGACACCCATTCCTGATTTAGGAGCTCTGGTAGCATAGTGCCTAGGGCACTTGACTGCGAACCAGAAGGCTGTTGGTTCAAACCCACCAGCAACTCCTCAGAAGGAAGGATGGACAAACCTACTTCTGTAGTGATACTGCCTTGGAAACCCAAGGAGGGGTCGCTATGAGTCGGGGACGACTCGACGGCACATAACAACAACAACCT
>NW_006921744.1:3872652-3890921 GCF_000298275.1 Orycteropus afer afer | reverse complement strand
AAAAAAAAAAAAAAATGGGAATACAAGGGAAATTTCTCAACATATATACACAAAACCAACAGCCAACATTATTCTCAATGGGGAGAGACTCAAAGCATTCCCATTGTGATCAGGAACAAGATAAGGATGCCCTGTATAACCATTTACATTCAACATTGTATTGGAAGTCCCAGCCAGGACAATAAGGCAAGATAGAGAAATAAAAGACATCCAAATTGGCAAAGAAGAAAGAAAACTCTCCTTGCAGATGATGCAATTCTATAGATAGTGTGATGGTTGGAGCTGTGTGTCAACTTAGCTGGACCCCAGTTCTGTGTGGTTGTTCCCATGATGGGATAGGATGACTGTGTTCTGAGTGGACAATCTGCCCAAGGGGAGTTTCCCTAGGGGTGTGGCCTGCTTCTGGGATATCCAAGGACATCCTGGGAAGAGAGACATTCTTCTGTGGATCGGGATTCTGGCGTGCTGCCTACAACCTTCCGTGAGTGAGTAGCCCACCGTTTGGCCTGGAGATCTTGGATTTGTCTTTCATTGGAGTCAACAGCCAGTGTACTGCCTGCCAGCCTTGAGCTTCTTGGCCCACTGTGGTTGTGGAAGCTAAGTCTGCCTCCAGCCTGATGTTTCATCCAGGGACTTTGTACTTGCCAGCTTCTATATGTTTGTGAGCCATTTTCCTGAGATAAATTTCTCTCTCTCTTTATAGATATATAAGCTTTGCTGTTTTTTGTTTCTCTAGAGAACCCAGTCTAACACACATAGAAAACCCAAAAGACTCAGAAAGAAAGCTACTAGAACTAATTGAAAGATTTAGCAAAGTATCAGGACACAAGATCAACATATAAAAAATCACTTTCAAATTATTCAAAGATCAGAGGTCTCTGAAGAGGAAAAAAAGAAAATACCACTTACCATAGCTACCATAATGATAAAGTACTTAGGAATAAATCTAACCAGGAACACCAAAGACCTATACAAAGAAAACTATACAACACCCATAGAAGAAACTATGAGAGACTTATAAATTGAAGAACATGCCATATTCATGGATAGGAAGACTGAATAGTGTGAAAATGTCAGTACTACCCAAAGCAATCTATATGTTCAATGCAATCTCAATCCAAATTCCATCAACATTCTTTAAGGACATGAAAAAAACAATCACTAACTTTATATGGATAGGAAAGAGAGCTCAGATAAGTAAAGCACTACTGAAGAAGAAAAACAAAGTAGGATGTCTCACCCTCCCCAATCTCAAACCTCACTAGACAGCCTCATAGTCAAAATAGCCTGGTAGTGATACAGTGATAGCCACATAGACAATTTGAACAGAATTGAGAATGCAGAAATACATCCATCCATCTATGGACAGATGACCTTTGACAAAAGACCAAAACCTATTAAATATGGCAGAGATGGCCTTTTTAACAAACACTCCTGGCAAAATTGAATATCCATTTTCAGAAAAATGAAACAAGATCCATACCTCACACCACAGATAAAAACAAACTCAAGAAGGCTCAAAGACCTAAATGTAAAATTCAAAACTATAAAGATCATCAAAGATAAAATAGGGGCAAACCTAGGGACCCTGATATATGCATAAACAAACTATCAAGCATAATCCAAAATATACAAATAGCAGAAGATAAACTAGATGACTGGGACCTTTTAAATATTAAATTCTTATGCACATTGAAAGACTTCTCCAAAAGAGAACCTACAGATTGGGAAAAAAATATTTGACAATGATATATCCAACAAGGAACTTATCTCTAAAACTTAAAGAAAGCTTCAATGCCTCAACATCAAAAAGACAAACAATCCAATTCAAAAATGGGCAAAAGACACGAAAAGACACTTCACCAAAGAAGGTATTCAGGAAGCCAACAAATACATGAAGAAATGCCTACAATCATTAGCCATTAGAGAGATGCAAATAAAAACAACAATGAGATATCTCTCCCCCACAATAATAGCAAAGACAGAAAACAACAAATGCTGTTGAAGGTGTGGCGAGATTGGAACTCCCATACACTGCTGGTAAGAATGTAAAATAGTAAAACTACTGTAGAAAACAGTATGGTGCTACCTTAAAAAGTTGGAAATAGAAATACCATTTGATCCAGTAATCTTATTACTAGGAATAGATCCTAAAGAGGTGAGATCTGTGACATGAATAGATATATGCACACCCATGTTCATTGCAACACTATTCACAATAACAAAAAGATAGAAAAGTCTAAGTGCCCATCAGCAGATGAATGCTTAACCGAACTATGCAATACTATGCAACACTAAGGAATCATGAAGAATTCACCAATCACCTCATAAAGTGGATGAACTCATAGGACTTTATGCTAAATGAAATAATTAAATCACAGAAGGACAAATATTGTATGAGTCCATCAATACTTTTTATTGTATAAATAGTCAAGAAAAGGTTTACACTGGGAAGGAAATTTATTTTGTTGATTACCAGGAATGGAAGGGGAGCAAAGGGAAATCCCTGATTAGTTAAGAGACATGTGTTGATTTGGATGAAGGGAAAGGCAATATAAAAAAAAGTGTGTGGCCAGCACAAAAACAATAGGGAAAGGAGGACACAGAAAGGTGACCAAAAAAGTATAGACAACATAGGTAAATACTATTACACATACAATACTGCATTATCAGTAATTCCAAACACTAATCTATAAGTAGTAGCCTGGTAGCATAGTGCCTAAGGCACTTGACTGCTAACCAGAAGGCTGGCGGTTCAAACCCACCGGCCACTCCTCAGAAGGAAGATATGGCAATCTACTTCCGTAGTGATACTGCCTCGGAAACCCAAGGAAGGGTAGCTATGAGTCAGGTCTGACTCAACAGCACATAACAACAACAGTCTATAGGTAGATACATTGGCAAACTGACAAGAAGTTGAGGTATGGCAAATGGGAATACATCTGTGACCATAGAAAGGTTTGGCTGATGATATTCCTACATGAATATTTGTATGTGCTACAAAAATATCCATATACCTTATAGAATTACCAGGGGACAAAGTTGGGGTAGCTTCTTAGACACAAGCAAGCACCTTGATGTACTGAATTGTTGGGACTTCAGGCTCAGGACCATGTCTTAGGGTACATCAAGATTAATTGGCACAACATAGTACACAAAAATAGTGTTCTACGTTCTGCTTTGGTATGAGCAGCTATGTAAAATGCAATGTTTGGTCTCTCCTCATACAGAGCAAATAAGAGTGAAGAAAGCAAAGACATATGGGAATAATTAGTCCAAGGAACTAATGGACCTCAGAAATCTTAGTCTACATGACCTTGAGACCAGAAGAACTAGATGGTACCTGGCTACCAATGCTAACCACTTGGAAAAGGATCAAAATTGGAGATCCTGGATAGAATGGGAGGAAAAATGTGGAATAAAAATTCAAAAACATAAAAATAACCAGAATTACTGGTGATATAGAAACCCCTGAAACTATGACCCCAGTTTACCTTGTGGGCCTGGAATTGGACTCACTTCCATGGGTTAGCTCTCAGCCAAACAGAAAAGCCAATGAGCTGAACACCTACTCCAGAGAGATGCACCCCTTAAAACAGTCATCCATGAAAGATTGGAATGGCAGCATTTGCAGAGGGGGAAAACTAGAAGGATATAGGGTAGGGGTGACCACAAAGAGAAGGTGGGAAGAGAACTGTTCCATTGGTGGGGATTGTAATAGGTGCTCTGGAACAAAATGTGTATGAACTATTGAATGGAAAATGATTCTGCTTTGTAAATTTGCACACAAATCACATTTAAAAAAAATAAATTTAAAAAAACTTTGAGATACAGTAAAAGCAGTGCTCAGAAAACGATAGCCATAGACATATATATCAAAAAAGAAGACTCAAAATCAGCACCTTAACCCAACATCTCCAAATATTAGAAAAAGAACAGCAAAAAAAGCCTACAGTCACCAGGAGAAAGGAAATAATAAATATTTGAGCAGAAATAAATTAAAAAGAAAAGTAGAATCAATAAGACTAGAGGTTGGTTCTTTGAAAAGATTAATAAAATTGACAAACTATTGGCAAATTTAACAAAGAAAAGAGGAAGATGCAAATAATACAAATAAGAAATGAAATAGTTGATGTTACTACAGAACCTACTGAAATAAAAAGTATAATAACAGAATACAATGAAAAACTATGTTCCAATAAATTTGAAAAGCTAGGAGAAATGGAAAAATTTCTAGAAACACACTACCTACTGAAACTAACAAAATCTGAGATTGAAAATTTGAACAGACCAAATACAGAAGAAGAAAATGAACAAGTCATTTAAAATAAAAATAAAAATAAAAAACTCTGAAAACAGTCCTGGCCCCAATGCCTTCACTTGTGAATTCTACCAAACATTCAAAGAGCTCACAACAATTTGACTCAAACTATTGCAGAATATATATATATATGTATATATATATGTGTGTGTGTGTGTGTGTGTGTGTGTGTGTGTGTATGTATGTATATATGTATAAAGGATCCAATACTACTAAATACATTTTATGAAACAAGCATATAACACTGATACAAAACTAGGCAAAGACATCACTAAATTTATTTTCTTTTAAGAAAATTACAGACCAATATGCCTCATGAACATCAACACAAAAAATCTCAACATAATCCTAGCCAACAGACTCCAACCACCTATCAGAAAAATAATACATCACACCAAGTGTGATTCATATCAGGTATACAAGGACAGTTCAACAACAGAAAAGCAATCAACATAATCTACCACATAAATAAAACAAAGGAAAAGAACCACACAATCATATCAATCATGCAGAAAAAGGATTTGACAAAAATCCAATACCCATTCTTGATGAAAACGCTCAGCAAAATAGGAATGGAAGAAAAATTCCTCAACATAATTAAGAACATAAACATAAAACCAATAGCCAACATTATTCTCAATGAAGAGAGACTGAAAGGATTTCCCTTGTGAATGGGAATGAGACAGGTATGCCCTTTAACACCACTCCTATTCAATATTGTATTGGAAGTTCTAGCCAGAGAATTAAGACAAGAAAGGGAAATAAATGCCATCCAAATTGGCAAAGAAGAAGCAAAACTATCTCTATTTTCAGATGATATGATCCTATACATAGAAAATCCTAGGACATCAACAAGAAAATACTAGAATTAATAGAAGGCTTCAGCAAATGAGCAGAATACAAGATCAGCATACAAAACACAGTAAGATTACTCTACACTAACAAAGAGTACTCTGAAAAGAAAATCATGAAAATATCATTTTTAATAGCCACTCATGAGATGAAGTACATAGGAATACTCTAACCAGAGACACAAAGGACCTGTACAAAGAAAACTACAAAACACTACCATAAGAAACTATAAGAGAGCTACAAAGATGCAAGAATATGCCATGCTCATGGACAGAAAGAAGTAACATTGTAAAAATTACAATACTACCAAAAACAATCTACAGATATAATGCAATCCCAATCCAGATTTTTTCTTCATTCTTTAAAGAGATGGTAAAGCTAATTAACAACTTAATATGAAAAAGAGAGAGACCCCAGATAAGCAAAACACTGCTAAAGAAGAAAAACAAAATAAGTGGCTTCACACTGTTGTTGTTGTTGTTTGCCGTCAAGTCAGCCCCGACTCATAGCGACCCCTCCTTGGGTTTCCGAGGCAGTATCACTACGGAAGTAGAATTGCCCAACCTTCCTTCCGAGGAGTGGCTGGTGGGTTTGAACCGCCAGCCTTCTGGTGAGCAGTCAAGTGCCTTAGGCACTATGCTACCAGAGCTCCTTCCCAAACTCAAAACCTACTATACAGCCAATGCAATCAAAACAACCTGCTATTGGTACAGTGACAGATACATAGACCAGTGGAATAGAACTGAGAACCCAGAAATAAATTCATCCACCTATGGATAGCAGATCTTTGACAAGAACCCAAAATATATTAAATGGGGAAGAGACAGTCTCTAACAAATGGTGCTGGCAAATCTGGATTCCACTTGCAGAAAAATTAAACAAGATCTGTACCTCATACCATACACAAAATGAACTCAAGATGGATCAAAGACCCAAATGTAAAACTCCAAACGACAAAGCTCATTAAAGAAAAAATAAGGACAAATTTAAGGGACCTAATACATGGCATAGATACATTATGAAATATAACTAAAAATGCACAAACAGCAAAAGACAAACTAGATGACTGAGATTTTATACAATTAAACATTTGTGTGTATCAAAAGACTCTGTCAAAAGAGTAAAAAGAGAACCTACAGACTGGAAGGAAATGTTTGGCAACAGTGTATAAGACAAAGGACAAATCTCCAAAATTTTCAGAAAATTTCATCACCCACAAGCAATCCAGTTAAACAACGAGCAAAGGACATAAACAGACTTCACCAAAGAAGATAATCAGTGGTGAAATTAGGATAAGCAGAAATTAAGGGAATTTGTTAAAACTAGACCAACGTTACAAGAGATGTGAAAGGGAGTCATTTGGACTGAGAACCAACAACAGCAAACAACAACTGACCATGAACACACATGGTGACATAACCCAGAAACCAACCCAGCTATGGAAGTATCCAAAGTAAATAAGCCTACAAGATTGTAACAAGGAACCAGAGACATCAATTGACAAATGAGGACAACTACAAAACAAAGAAAGGGAAGAAAAGGTGTAATTATAGTCAAGACAACTACAATATAGAACGATTGTCCTAAACTTGGGAAGAAAATTATAAATCACTGGGTAACCTCAAAGAAAAATTATAAACCTTCACATCAAAATAAAAAAGAGGACCAGCATAAATATTTAACAAATACTAAAACACTAGCAATGAAGGAAGTGATAACACACTCATAAACGAAACAAGCTCAGCACAGAAAATTATATGAAACAAAGAAATCAACACCACAAAAAAGCACATAACAAAATGACAGCAACAAATTCATACTTGTCAATAATTACACTGAATGTCAATGGATTAAATGCACCACTCAAGAGATGGAGAGTTGCAGACTGGATAAGAAAACATAAGCCATCAATATGCTGTGTACAAGAGACACATCTTAGAGACAAAGACAAAAATAGACTAAAAATCAAAGACTGGAAAAAGATATATCAAGCAAATGGCAACCATAAAAGAGCAGGAATAGCAATATTAATTTCTGATAAAATTGACATTAAGATAAAAACCACCATAAGAGACAAGAAAGGACATTATATAATGGTTAAAGGATTGATTGAACAAGAGGACATAACAATAATAAATACCCTAAGGCATTTGACTGCTAACCAAAAGGCTGGCAGTTCAAACCCACTAGCCGCTTCTCAGAAGGAAGAATGGGCAATCTATTTGCATAGAGATACTGCCTCAGAAACCCAAGGCGGGGTTGCTATGATTCAGAAATGACTTGACAGCAGTGAGTGAGTATGCACCCAATGAAAGAATCCCAAAATACATAAATCAGACTCTAACAGAACTGAAAAGACAAACAGACAACTCCACCATAGTGGGAGACTTTAATACACCACTTTCAATCACAGATAGAACAATTGGAAAGAAACTCAGCAAAGACACAGAAGAACTAAACAATACAATCCACCAACTTGACCCTGTAGACATCTACAGAGCACTTCACCCAACAACAGCACAATATGCATTCTTTTCCAGGGCATGTGAAACATTCTCCAGGATAAACCGTATGTTAGTCCACAAAGCAAGCCTCAATCAATTTAATTTAATAAATTGAAATACTGCAAAGCATCTTCTCAGATAGCAATGTTGTAAAATTAGAAATCAACAATAGGAAGAAGAATGGAAAAAGAGCAGACACATGGAAACTTAATAACATCCTCCTTGAAAATGACTGGGTAATAGAAGAAATAAAAAATGAAATTAAAAAATTCCTTGAATCAAATGAGAATGAAAACACAACACACCAAAATCTTTGGGACACAGCAAAAACAGTGATCAGAGGACAGTTTATAGCAAAAAATGCACACATCAAAAAAGAAGAGCAAGACAAAATCAACACCTTAACCCAACATCTCCAACAATTAGAAAAAAGAGAACCAACAAAAGCCTACAGTCACCAGAAGAAAATAAATAATAAAAATTTGATCAGAAATAAATGAAACAGAAAAGAGAAAGACAATAGAAATTATCAAGACTAGAAGTTGGTTCTTTGAAAAGATTAATAAAATTGACAAACCACTAGCAATTTTAACAAAGGAAAAGATGGAGAAAATACAAATAACACAAATAAGAAATGAATTGAGCAACACCACAACAGAACCAATAGAAATTAAAAAGATAGTATCAGGATACTATGAAGAATTATACTTCAACAAATTTGAAAATCCAGGAGAAATGGACAGATTTCTACAGACATACCACTTACCTAAGCTGAGATGGAAAATTTAAACAGACCCATACCAAAGAAGAAATTGAACAGGTCACAAAAAATTATCAACAAAAAAAGCCCTGGACAGGTTTCACTGATGAATTCTACCAAACATTCAGAGAACTGACACCAATCCTACTCAAACTATTCCAAAACATAGAAAAGGATGGAATCCTCCCAAATTAATTTCATGAAGCAAGCATAACCTTGATACCAAAAACAGGCAAAGACATCACTCGAAAGGAAAACTACAGACCAATATCACTCATGAATATAGATGCAAAAATCTTCAACAAAATACTAGAATAGACTACAACAACAGAACAAAAAAAATAATACATTATGACCAAGTGGGGTTCATACCAGGTATGCAAGAATATTTCAACATTAAAAAAACAATCAATGTCATCCACCACATAAATAAAACAAAGGAAAAGAACCACATCATCATATCAATCAATGCAGAAAAGGCACTTGATAAAATCCAACACCCATTCCTGATAAAAACTCAGCAAACCAAGAATCAAAGGGAAATTCCTCAACATAATAAGGGGTATATATGCAAAACCAACAGCCAACATTGTTCTCAATGAAGACAGACTGAAACCATCCCCCTTGTGAACAGGAACCAGACAAGGATGTCCTCAGTCACCCCTTCTATTTAATATTGTATTAGAATTTTTATTATTTCTTTTCTTCTGGTGACTGTAGGCTTTTGTTGGTTCTCTTTTTCTAATTTTTGGAGATGTTGGGTTAAGGTGTTGATTTTGGCTTGCTCTTCTTTTTCAATATGTGCATTTTTTGCTATAAATTGTCCTCTGATTATTGCTTTTGCTGTGTCCCAAAGATTTTGGTGTGTTGTGTTTTCATTCTCATTTGATCCAAGGAATTTTTTAATTTCATGAAATGAGTGAAATGAATGTTTGTCCTAGCCAGGGCAATAAGGCAAGAAAGGGAAATCAAAAACATCCAAATTGGTAAGAAAGAAGTCAAACTATACCTATTTGCTGATGATATGATCCTATACATAGAAAACCCAAGAGTAAAAAAAAAAAAAAAAAAAACTATAGGAACTAATTGAGAGATTCAGCATTATGGCAGGATACAAGATCAATATACAAAAATCAGTTGGATTCCTCCACACCAGCAAAGAGATTGCGGAAAAGAAAATCAATACCATTTACAATAACAATGCAATGCAACGCACTGCTGGAGAGTAAGATCTGACTCATAGCAACCCCTCCTTGGGTTTCCAAGGCAGTATCACTACAGAAGCAAATTGCCCAACCTTCCTTCTGATAGCTACCAAAAAAATAAAGTACTTGGAAATAAATCTAACTAGGGACACAAAAAATCTGTGCAGAGAAAAGTACAAATCACTACCCCAAGAAACCATAAGAGATCTACATAAATGGAAGAACATACCATGCTTATGAATAGGAAAATGGAACGTTGTGAAAATTTCAATTCTATCCAAAGCAATCTATACATTCAAGGCAATCCCAATCCAGATCCCATCAACATTCTTTAAGGATATGGAAAAACCAATCACTAATTTTATAGGGAAAGGAAAGAGACCTCAGATAAGCAAAGCACTATTGAAGAAGAAGAACAAAGTAGGAGGTCTCACACTCTCGGGTCTCAAAACCTACTATACTGCCACAGTAGTCAAAACTGCCTGGTACTGGTACAACAACAGACACATAGACCAGTGGAACAGGACTGAGAACCCAGAAATAGATCCATCAACCTATGGTCAGCTGATTTTTTAAAAAGGGCTGAAATCCATTAAACGAGGAAGAGAATGTCTGTTTAATAAATGGTGCTGGCAAAACTGGATAACAATTTGCAGAAAAATGAAACAAGAGCTGTACCTCACACCATACACAAAAACTAACTCCAGATAGATCAAAGACTTAAATGTGAAACCTAAAATTATAAAGTTCATCAAGGAAAAAATAGGGGCAAATTTATGTAACCCAAAATGCACAAACAGCTAAAGATAAACAAGGTGAACGGAATCTTCTGAAAATTAAATTTTTATGTGCTTCCAAAGATTTCTCCAAACGAGTAAAAAGAGAACCTACAGATTAGGAAAAAATATTCGGCAATGACATATCTGACAAGGGACTTACCTCTAACATTTATAGAAAACTCCAACACTTCAACTACAAAAAGATTAACAATCTAATTAATAAATGGGCAGAAGACATGAATATACCACCAAAGAGGATAGTCAGGTGGCCAGCAAATACATGAAGAAATGCTCATGATCATTAGCCATCAGAGAGATGCAAATCAAAACAATGAGATACCATCTCACCCCAGTACTAATGGCAAAGTTCAACAAGACAGAAAATAACAAATGCTGGCAAGGATCTGGAGAGATTGAGACTGTCATACACTTCTGGTGAGACTGTCAAATGATACAACCACTGTGGAAAGCAGTATGGTGATTCCTTAAAAAGCTGGAATTAGAAATACCATTTCACCCAGCAGTCCCATTAGTGGGTATATATCCTAAAGAAGTGAGAGCCAGCGCAAGAACAGATATATGCACACCCATGTTCATCGCAGCACTATTCACAATAACAAAGAGATGGAAACAACAAAAATGTCCATCGATGGATGAATGAATAACCATACGATAGTATATACACAATGGAATATTATGCAACACTAAAGAATAATTAAGAATCTACAGAATATGTCATAATGTGGATGAACTTGGAGGACATTATGTTGAGTGAAATAAGTCACAGAGGGACAAATATTGTATGAGTTCACTATTGTAAAAAGTCAGGAAAAGGTTTGCACATGGAAGGAAATGTTCTTAGTTGGTTACCAGGAATAAGAGGGGAGGGAAAATTGCTAGATAGTTTAAAAAAAAACATATATTGATTTGGGTGAAGGGAAAGACAATATACCAAAAACAAGTGGCCACCACAATAAGGAAAAGGAAGACAGAGTGAGGTGCACAAGAAGCACAGATAATAAAGGTAAATACTTTTACATACACAATACTGCTTTATCAGTAATAACAAATATTAATTTATAGGTGGATACATAGGTACACAGGCAAAATGATCAACTATGGGTAGGCAAAAGGGAATATACCCATAACCATATTAAGTTTGGCAGATGATGTGTATTTTACTGTAAAAATGTGGACCTAGCAGTATTTTGTTCTGTTGTACATAGGGTTGCTATCAGCCAGAGCTGACTCAACAGCACCTAACAACAACAGCAATACAAATGTCCATACATACAATGAAGCTAACAAGTTATGATAATTTCTTAACCACAGCCAAAAACCTTGAGGGAGTGAGTCACTAGGTCCATGAGCTCGGGACCATGGTTGTGGGGGACATCAAGCTCAATTAGTACAAAATACTGCACAAAAACATTGTTCTACATTCTACTTTGGTGAGTAGTCACTGGGGTCTTAAAAGCTTGCAAGCAGCCATCTAAGATGCAAATATTGGTCTCTCCTCATACAGAGCAAAGAAGAATGAAGACAATCAAAGATGCATGGAAACAATTAGTCCAAGGAACTAGTGGACCGTGGAAACCTCAGCCTATATGATCCTGAGACCAGAAGAACTAAACAGTGCCTGCTTACAACTGCCAACCACTTGGAAAAGTATCAAAATAAGAGATCCTGGATAGAGCAGTAGGAAACAAAACTCATAATCATAAACAAACAAACAAACAAAAACAGCCTTACTGGTCTGATGGAGACTGGTGAAACCCCCAAGACTATGGTCCCTAGTCACCTTTCAGGCCTCGAATTGAACTCAGTCCCATGGCTTAACTTCCCGCAAAACAATAGATAGGCCTTCAGGATGAACAATTACACCAGGTAGGTACATTCCTTAAAACAATCAATCAGGGGAGATCAGAAGGGCAACATTTGCACAGGAAGATAATTCAGAGGGCAGGAATGCATAGGAAAGAAGGACACAGGGAACAGGTAATCACAGGGAGGAAGTGGGAACAGAGGTGTTACATTGTGGGAGCTGCAATCAATGTCACGAAGCAAAATGTGCATGAACTGCTGAATGGAAAACGAATTTGCTCTATAAACTTTCACTCAAATCACAATTTAAAAAAAGGAAAAGAAAAAAATAACAATGAGATGTCATCTCACCACAGCAAAATTCAGCAAGACAGAAAATAACAAATGCTGGTGAGAGTAGAAATCTCATACACTTCTGATGAGACTGTAAAATGTTACAACCACTGTGGAAGATGGTATGGTGCTTCCTTAAAAAGTTGGAAATCAAAATACCATTTGATCTAGCAAGCCCACACCTAGTTATATATCCTAAAGTAGTGAGATATCTGCACACCCATGTTCATTCCAGCACTATTCACAATAGCAAAAAGATAGAAACAACATACGTGCCCATCAACAGATGAATGGATAACCATACTATGATACATACACAAGGAGCTCTGGGGGTACAGTAATTGAGGCATTTGTCTGCTATCCAGAAAGTTAGCAGTTCAAACTCACCAGCTGCTCTGAGGGAGAAATATGAGGCAATATACTTCTGTAAAGATTTATAGCCTTAGGAAACACTATCAGTTGCTATTAGTGGAATTGACTCAATGGCAATGAGTTAGTGCATACGCACAATGGAGTAATATGCAACATTAAAGAATAATGAAGAATCTGCGAAACAGCTCATAATGTGGATGAAATTGGAAGACATTGTGCTGAGTGAAATAAGTCAATCACAGAAAGACAAATACTGTATGAGTGCACTATAATAAAAAGTCAAGGAAAGATTTGCACAAGGAAGGGAATTTACTTTGCTGGTTGCCAAAGATGGGAGGGGAGGGGAGGGAAAATTGCTGGCTAGGTAAGAGACACATATTGATTTGTGTGAAGAGAAAGGCAATATACCAAAAGTGAGCAAGCAGTACAATATTACTTAGGTAAAGGTAGACAGAGAGGTACACAACAGGTGCAAACAATAAAGGTAAATACTACTACATACACTATACTGCATTATGAGTAATAACAAACATTAATCTATGGGTGATAGACACATAGGTAGACAGGCAAGATGATCAGGTATGGGTAGATCAAAGGGAATATAACCATGAGTTTGACAGACAATATTTCTACATATATATTTTGATGTGCTACAAAAATGTCCATATATATAATGGAATGAACAGGGCAAAGTTATGAGAATTTCTTAGCCACAGCCAAACATCTTGATGGGGTAAGTTGCTGGGCCTGAGGGCTTGGGACTGTAGCCACAGGGGTTATCAAGCTCAATTGGCATAACATAGTACACAAACACATTTTTCTACATCCTGCTTTGTTGAGTAATGACTAGGATCTTAAAAGCTTACAAGAGGCCATCTAAGATGCAACCGTTGGTCTCTCCTTGTCAGAGCAAAGAAGAGTGAAGAAAATCAAAAATGCATAGAAACAATTAGCCCAAAGGACTAATGGACCATGAGAACCTCAGCCTATATGACCCTGAGACCAGAAGAACTAAATGGTGCCCAGCTACCGCTGCCAACCACTCAGAAAGGGATCAAAATAAGAGATCCTGGATAGAGTGGGGAAAAAATATGTTACAAAATTCAAGATCATAAAAAAGTCCAGGCTAACTTGTGTGATACAGACTGGTGAAACCCCCAGGGCTATGGCCCCTAGTCAGCCTTTGGGCCTGGAATTGAATTAACTCACTCTCATGGCATAACTTTCAGCAGGAAACAACAGACAGGCCTGTGAGGTGAACACCAGGTCCACTCCTTAGAACAGTCAACCATGGGAGATCAAAAGGGTAGCACTTGCACAGGGATAAAGCTCAGAAGGCAGCAATGCATAGAAAAGAAGGACACAGGGAAAAGGTAACCACAGAGAGAAAGTGGGAAGAAAGCTGTCACTTTTTAATCACTGTCACAAAACAAAATGTTTATGAGCTGCTGAAAACGAATCTGCTTTATAAACTTTCATCGAAGTTGCAATAAAAAGTTATTAAAAAAAAAAAAAAAGGATGGGATTGACAACTACCAAGCTCTTTGCATATCAGCTTGGAAACTGGAGAGGTTTTTATAAACATCAATGCCAAGGCTTTACTCTCAGAGATTCTAGTTAATCAAGTACCCTGATATCAGTAATTCTTAAAAATTTTTTCTGGTGATTATAATGTTCAGTCAAGGTTAAGAATCATTGTTCTAGTGCCCCAACATACCTGAGAGATGTGGCATACACCATTAGTAACAGGTTCTCATTACTGAAGATATTTTCATGAGGCAAGGAGAGGGTGTTTAGCTTCTAGAGATGCATCCTGAACACCCACAGGAATAAACAGATTCAATAATTGTATGTTTGATAAAAGGTGATGCTAAGGTTCACATGGAAAAATACATGTACAAAAAATGGCTAAGGAAACACTGACAAGGAAGAGCTCTGAGGCAACTAACCCAACCAGATATTAAAACAAACTGCAAAGCCTCTATAATTAAAACAATGTGGTGCTGGCACATGAATAAATTTTGGCTGTGTTATTGGACAGAGAAAAAACTAAATATGCTGATATTGTTGGAAAATGGGATTCTCAATTGTGGAAGAAGGTACATGCAAATATAAGGTGGGGAACAAAAACAAAGAACCCTGTTAAGATAGCTTGAAATCATCTGGGCTAATTAGGAATATAGGAGAGGTAGGGGGGACTTCTCCAGCATTCCATCAATGAACCTGGCACATTTCTCACCTACCTCCCCTGCCTTCCACTTGTTTAGGCAGGAATAATTTTAGTTGCACTCTAGGCCAATTTAAGACCTTTGGGTGATGCAAACAGTTTACATGCTTAGCTGCTAATTGAAAGATTGGGGGTTTGAGTCTACCCAGAGGCACCTTGGAAGACTTTAAGCTATTGAAAATGTTGTAGAGAACAGTCACAGTCTGACATGCATGGGGTCACCATGAACCAGAGCCAACTCAACAGCAACTGGTTTTTGAAAGATGGCTAAAGAGATCAAGCTAAATTCAATATCTGAACCTACAATAGATACTGCACTGAAGGGAAATGCTGTTAGAGACATTACTTGACCAATTAATAACACTGGAATATATATGGTAGATTTGATAAAGGCATTGAATCGATATACATTTATAAATCTTACAACTATACTAAGCTTATATAAGAGAATATTCCACAATACACTACATGGGGGAAGTCAACACAATTTAATCAAGGTAAATGAAGACATTGAGAGATGTGCAAGAACAAAGGACAACTATGGTGAATGCCATAACATATACGATTTTGCAACAACAGCAATAACAACAAAAAATGTATGTGTGGTTACAGAGGCACATATGTATGTTATATGTGTATAGGAAGGTATATATAAGTGCATGCATGTGCATATGTAGTTATATTTGTGGGCATAAGTGTATGTCTGGGTGTGCTGCATTATATCATATATATAATAAATCATATAGGGGACATAGTTACAGAGACCTCGTAGACATATCCAAACATCACGTGGGTTCGTTTACCACAGTCTCGTGGGACAACTCAATCAATTGGCATAACATAGCCCATAAAGATAATGGTCTACATCTTAGTTTGGTGAATAGTATCTAGGGTCTTAAAAGCTTGAGAGCACCCATTTAAGATACAACTATTGGTCTGTTTCCATCTGGAGCAAAGGAGAATGAAGGAAACCAAAGAATCAAAGAAAAAAAAACTAGTCCACAGAACTAGCAACCCACAGGAATCACAGCCTCTTCTATCCTGAGACCAGAAAAACTAGATGGCTCCCAGCTATCACCACAGATGGTTCTGACCAGGGATGCAATAGAAGGTCCTGGTTAGAAAGGGAGAAAAATGTAGAACAAATTCAAATTCTTTAAAAAAAAAAAAGGACCAGACTTACTGGACTGATAGAGACTAGAAGATCCACTGAGACTATCACCCTAAGGTATTCTTTTAACTTAGAACTGAAGTCATTCTCAGAGGTCACCTTTCAACCAAATAATACATAAGCTTATAAAATAAAAATATCACCCATGAGGAATGTGCTCCCTTATATAATGATCTCTATAGCTCTGGTGGCAGCTCTGGTAGAGTAGTGCCTAAAGCATTTGACTGCCAAAAGGCTGGAAGTTCAAATCCGCCAGCCACTCTCAGAAATGCAAGGAAGGATCGCTGTGAGCCAGATCCAACTCCACGGAAGTGAGTTTATTTGAGGAGCTCTGGTGGCATAGTGTCTAAGGCATTTAACTGCTAACCAGAAGCCTGGAGGTTCAAACCCACCAGCACTCCTCAGAAGGAAAATTGGGCAATTTACTTCCATAGCGATACCACCTCGGAAGCCCAAGGAGAGGTCTCTATGAGTTGAATTGACTCAACAGCAGTGAGTTTGTTTTGGTTTTGGTATAAGACGAAATGGTCAATAATTGCCCAAAAGCAAAGATGAAAATGCAAAGAGTACCAGGGAATCTAGATAAACGGAAATAATAAGAATGTTGACACATTGCAAAAATTGTAATCAATGTCATGGAAAAATTTGCTCAAAAATTGTTAAATGAGAACATAATTTGCCATATAAACTTTTACCTAAAACACAACACAATATTCAAAAAGAGAGAGAATTCCCTTATGTCTTAGAAGTATTCGCTGCAGTATTTAGGTGTTTAAAAAAAAAAAAAGCAGTTATTGTCAAATCCATTCTGACTCACAGTGGGCCCAGGTATGTCGGAGTAGAACAGTGCAACATAGGGTTTTCAATGGCTGAATTTTTTCAGAAGCAAGTTGCAGTACTTTCTGCTGAGGTGACTCAGGGTAGGCCCAGACCACCAACCACTTGATTAGCAGGTAAAGGTCTAATCATTTCCACCACATTTAGGGTTAAAGACCATGATATATATAACTTGCCTCAAATTTTGGAAAAAAAAAGTGGAGAGTGAAAGAGTACAAATGATTAAGTAAAGGGGGCAAAATGTAGCAATCTATGTAACAGTTATCAAGTCAATCTCCACTCATGGAAACCTCACATGCATCAGAGTAGAGCTGCTCCATAGAGTTTTCAAGGTTGTGACTTTTCAGAAGATTGCCAGACCTTTCTTCTGAGGTGCTTCTTGATGGATTTAAACTGCCAGCCTTGGTTAACAGTCAAGCACTTAACGGTTTGTGTCACCTGAGGACTCCTTAAATCTACATTGTTGTTTTCAGGGGTAAGATGGTGAAATAGGCAGACAGACTGCCTATTTCTGTATTTCACAGATACAGAAAATAATCCTGGAACCCTGACCTTTGAAAGGAAGGATATAAAAGTGGACTAAACTCCAACTACTAGGAGAACTTGCATGAAAACATGAAAAAAAGGAGACATACGGAGCTGCAGTCTGTCAGCAATCTTGATGGCACAGACAGCTTGGATATTGCCAAGTGTTGTTGTTGTTGTTGTTGCTGCTGCTGCTGTTAGGTGCCGTCGAGTCATTTCCAACTCATAGCGACCCCATGCACAGCAGAACGAAACACTGCCTGACCCCACGCCAGCTCCATGATCCCTGCTATACTTGAGCCCATCATCACAGCCACCATGTCAATCCATCTCTTTGAAGGCCTTGCCCTCTTTCGTTGACCCTCCACTTTACCAAGCATGACATGCTTCACCAGGGACTGGTCTCTTCTCACAACATGACCAAAGTAGGTGAGATGAAGTCTGTCATTCTCACTTCTAAGGAGCATTTTGGCTGCACTTCTTCCAGGACAGATCTGTTAGTTCTTTTAGCAGTCCATGGTACTTTCAGCATTCTTTGCCAGCACCACAACTCAAAAGC
>NW_006921744.1:3843212-3865136 GCF_000298275.1 Orycteropus afer afer | reverse complement strand
ACTGTTAGACAGGTAGAGATATATGTTGATTTGAGTGAAGAGAAGGGCAATGTACCAAATGTGAGTGATCAACCTGGTGGCATTGAGGAAGAGGAAGACATAGAGAGGTACATGGGAGGTACAAAAAACAAAGATGAGCCCTTTTGCACATACAGTACTGCTTTGTCAATGAAGGTAAACATGGATACACGGGTGGAGAGATGGGTGGACAGGCTGAACTAGTAGGTATGGCTATGAAGTAGGGAGTATACCCAAGACCATGTATAGGGTTGGCAAACAGTGGTCGTATAAGTGTATTTGTATGATCTGAATTCCCAGTTGTATAGTACAGTTGACAAGGGGCAAGGTTGTGGTCACTGCTTGGTCACAGCCAGCTACCCAGAGGGACCAAGTAATTGAACCTGTGGGTTTGGGACCATAGTCACAGAGGACATCAAGCTCAATCGGCATAATATACTACACAAAACATTGTTCCACCTCCTACTTTGGCAAGTAGCTACTGCTATCTTAAAAACTAGCAAGCAGCCATCTAGATGCAATGATGGGTCTCTCCTCATCTAGAACCAAGAAGAATGAAGAAAACCAAAGATTCATTGAAACAATTAGTCCTCGTGACTGGTACACCATGCCATCTGCAACCTATATGACATGAGACCAGAAGAATGAGATGGTGCCCAGCTATCGCTGTCAACCACTTGGAAGGGGATCTATGTAGGAGATCCTGGATAGAGAGGGAGAACAATGTGGAACAAAACTCATAATCATTTGGAAAAAAGAAAGGGGGGGCAGTTTTGCTGATCTGATAGAGCCTGGTGGGACCACTGAGACTATGGCCCCTATCTGCCCTTCAAATCTGGAATTGAACCCACACCTGTGGCTTCCAGCCAAACAAAAGACAGGCATATGATTTGAACATTTATGTGAGGTACATACACTCCTTGGAGAAAACAATCATGGAAGAAAGAAGGGCTGTTTATGCACAGGGAGACAGTTCAGGGGGCAGGAGTGCATGGAGGGATAGACACAGGGAAGAGGTAACTATCAGGAGGAAGTGGGAGGGGATCTGTTGCTTTGTTGTAAATTGTAATCAATGTCATGAGACAAAATGTATGTGAACTGTTGTATGGAAAGTGAATTTGCTCTGCAAATTTTCACCCAAACCACTATTTTAAAAAAAAAAGAAGAAGAAGAAGAAAGAATTTTGCAAGACCAACAATTTTGCAAGACCAGAAGCAAATACCTTTTTTCAACAACATAAACAGTGGCTATACACTTGGACTTCACCAGACGGAGTACACAGGAATCAGAAAAAATACAACTATGCATGCATTATGGAAAGAGGAGATGGAGAAGCTCAGTATCTTCAGCCAAAATTAGTCCAGGAGCTGATTGTGGGACAGACCATCAACTGCTCATATGCAAGTTCAAGTTGAAGCTGAAGACAATTAAAACAAGACCATGAGAACCAAAATATGACCTTGATTATATCCCTCCTGAATTTATAGACCATCTAGAATAGATTTGATGCATGATGCACTGAACAAATGACCAAAAATGAGAGGAATTGTGGGATGATGTCAAGAATATCATTCATGAAGAAAGCAAAAGGCCATTAAAAAGATAGGAAAGGAAGGAAAGACCAAAATGGATGTCAGAAGAGACTCTGAAACTTTCCCTTGAGCAGACAGAAGCTAAAGCAAATGGAAGAAATGACAAGATAAAAGAGCTGAAGAGAAATTTCAAAGAGCAACTCAAGAAGACAAAGTCAATTATTATAATGAAATGTGCAAAGACCTGGAGTTAGGAAACCAAAAGGGAAGAACACATTCAGCATTTGTCAAGCTGAAAGAACTGAAGAAAAAAATTAAACTTCGAGTTGCAATATTGAAAAATTCTCTGGGCAAAATATTGACCAATTCAGGAAACATCAAAAGAAGATGGAAGGAATACACAGAGTCAGTGTACCAAAAAGAATTGGTCGATGTTCATCCATTTCAAGAGGTGGCATAGGATCAAGAACAAATGGTACTGAAGGAAGAAGTTGAAGCTGCACTGAAGCAATTGGCAGAAAACAAGGTGCTGGGAATTGATAGAAAACCCACTGAGGTGTTTCAACAAATGGATGCTGTGCTGGAGGCACTCACTTGGCTATGCCAAGAGATTTAGAAGACAGCTACCTGGCCAACTGACTGGCAGTGATTCATATTTGTACCCATTCCAAAGAAAGGTGATGTCACAAAATGTGGAAATTATCAAACAATATCTTTAATATCAGATGCAAGTAAAATCTTACTGAAGATAATTCAAAAAATATTTCAGCAGTATATTGACAGAGAATTTCCAGAAATGCAAGCTGCATTCAGAAGAAGATGTGGAACAAAGGATATCATTGCTCATTATCAGATGGATCTTGGCTGAAAGCAAAAAATATCAGAAAGATGTTTACTTGTACTTTTTTCTTTTTTTTAATGCATTTTATTGAAATATAATTTATGTACAGTGGAATACATAGAACTAAAGTGACATGGGTCAATGTATTTTTTTTTTTTTTTGCAGTGTTCCTACCCCCTCTCACCCCTGGCAACCGACAAAGAAAGTTTCCCTCCATATATAAACCTTTGATTGACCCTTCACAACAACAAACTAATACTATATTTTTCCTCCTGTGATTGACTTATTTCACTCAGGATAATGTCCTCCAAGTTCATCCATATTATGTGATGTTTTGCAGACTCTACATTATTCTTTAGTGCTGCATTGCATTCCATTGTGTGTATGTACCATAGTTTGGTCATCCACTCTTCCCCTGATGGGCACATAGGTTGTTTCCATCTTTTTTCTATTGTAAATGGTGCTGTGATGAACATGAGTGTGTATAGATCTGTTTCTGTCCTGGCTCTCACCTCTCTAAGATATACACCTAGTAATGGGATTGCTGGGTCAAATGGTATCTCCAATTCCAGCTTTCTAAGGAATCGCCATATTGCTTTCCACAGTGATTGTATCACTTCAAAGTCCCACCAGAAGTGTTTGAGAGTCCCAATCTCTCCACATCTCCACCAGCATTTGTTATTTTGTCTCATTGAACCTTGCCATCAGTCCTGGAGTAAGATGATCTCTCATTGTTGCTTTGATTTGCATCTCCCTGATGGCCAGTAATCGTGAGTGTCTCTTCATGTATTTGCTGGCCACCTGAATATCCTTTTTGGTGAAGGGCCTATTCATGTCTTCTGCCCATTTTTCAATTAGATTTTTAATCCCTTTGATGTTGAGGTGTTGGAGTTTTCTATAAATCTTAGAGTTAAGTTCCTTGCAAGATATATAATTATCAACAAGTATGAGTTTGTTGCTATCATTTTGTTATGTACTTTTTGGTGGTGTTGATTTCTTTGTTCCATATAATTTTCTGTGCTGAACTCATTTTGTTTATGAATCATGTTATCACTTCCTTTATTGCTATTGTTTTAGTATTTGCTAAATATTTGTGCTGGTCCTCTTTTTCTTCTTTTCTTTTTTGGATCTGAAAATTTATCATTTTTCTTTGAGGTTACCCTGTCATTTATAGTTTTCTTCCCAAGTTTAGAACAGTCCATTCTACCTTATAGTTGTCTTGACTTCCCTACCATCTAGAAGTTCTGTAACTACACAATTTTTTTCCCTTTTTTTGGTTTGTAGTTGTCCTCATTTGTCAATTGATGTCTCTGGTTCCCTGTTTACAATCTTGTAGGCTTATAAACTTTGGATACTTCCATAGATGGGTTGGTTTCTGGTTTATGTCATCATGTGTGTTAATGGTCAGTTAGTGTTTGCTGTTGTTGGTTCTCTATCCAAAGGACTCCCTTTAGCATCTCTTGTAAGGTTTGTCTGGTTTTAAAAAATTCCCTTAATTTCTATTCATCTGAAAATGTCCTAATTTCATAATCATATTTGAGGGAGAATTTTGCTGGGTACATAATTCTAGGTTGGAAATTTTTCTCTTTCAGGATTTTATATATACCATCCCATTGTCTTCTCTTCTGCATGGTTTTTGCCAAGAAATCTGAGCTTAGACTTATTGGGTGCCCATTGTAGGTAACTTTTGGTTTTTCCCATGCTGCTTCCAGGATTCTTTTATTTGTCTTTGGTTTTGGTGAGTTTGATGATGATATGTCTTAGTGATTTTCTTTTGGAGTCCATTATGTTTTGGGTCCATTGGACTTCTTGAATGGATATATTCTCAATATATCAATTCTTTCATTATACCAGGAAAATTCTCTTCCTACAAATCTTTGACAATTTTTTCTGTGGTTTCATTTGACTCTTCCTGTTCTGGAATTCTGACTACATGTAAGTTATTGGCTTTCTTCCTTTTGTTTTGATCTTTTTTCTGATTGATCACTTTCCAAAGAAGTGTTGAGGTATTTGTCTTCAGTCTCACTAATTCTGCCTTCCATTGATTCAACTCTACTCTTTGCCCATTCAATGTCTTATCTAATTCTGAAAATTCAGTATTAATCTTCTGGATTTCTGTCTGTAGATTTTGTATCATTTATAATCTTTCATTTAGTTTGTCATTTTTTTCTTGTATTGTCTTCTGAAATTGTTTTAGGATTTTCTCTCTGTTTTCCTCAATTTTGTCAGTGTTTTCCTTGATCTCTCCCAATTCATTGAAGATACCTAAGTGTAATTCTTTTGAATTCCTTATCAGGGAGTTCCAATGCTGTGTCTTCCTCAGGGATGTGTTTTGGGTCTGTATCCGGGTCCCTTATTTCTCCTGCAATATCTTGCTTCTTTGTTTGGACTGTGATGGTCTGTTGTCTCTGAGGCATTGTGATGTTTTTGTGTTTATATTTAATTGGTGATTGTATGTTGGAGTGACTTGCCCACGATTTTTGTTTTCTTTATTTTGTTTGTAACAGACAGTAGTTTGGTGTTATCTACATAAGCAGGGTATTGTGCTGTGCTCCTCTATTTGCTAGTTGGCAGCACTTATACACTCACCACCTATCTTCTTTCCCATTGTCAGCCTCCCATATGTACCTGCCATCCTTGGCAAACAGAACCAAATGTTAGGTCTCTGGAATCTGAATAAGAATGTTGTCATCTTAAATATTCAAAATTGCCACCACTTGTAAACATTCAAAATAGCTGCACCCTCAGCCACTTTAAATATCCAAAATGGCCACCTCTTGTAAACAATCAAAATGGCTGTGCCCTCTAGACAGCAGAAAGTCCACAGCTCAGGTTGTCTCCCTCTTTGCTGTTTCCCTTCCTAGTCATAGGCCACCAGTGCAGTCATCCCTACAACCCTTGGTGACCAGGGCTGACCTTTAGGTCTATTCACACATCCCAATACCACTTGGAAACATTCAGGCTGTTGGTCCCATCAGAGTAGTTAATATTCCACTGCTTCATCTCTGTACTCACTGTTTTCATTGAGGTGTTTCCATTACTTGATGCCTTATCTACTTCTGTATACTTCCTTTCAAACTCAGGACTCCAGGATTATCTTCTGTATCTTTGTCAATTGGTTTTTCTTTTCTTTGTTGAAGAAGGTCTGTGTAGCTTGTCTACCTATTCCTCCATCTTACAAGAAGTCCCTCTTTTTCCAACTTGTGCTTTATTGACTATGAAAAAACATTTGATTGTGTGAATCACAACAAATTATGGATAACATTGAGAAGAATGGGAATTCAGAACACTTAATTGTACTCATGAGAAACACATACATAGACCACAGAGCTGTTGTTCAAACAGAACAAGGGAATACTGCATGGTTTCAAATCAGGAAGGGAGTGCATCAGGGTTGTATGCTTTCACCATACTTATTCAATCTGTATGCTGAGCAAATAATCCAAGAAGCTGGAGTTTATGAAGAAGAACATGACATCAGGATTGGAGGAAAGCTCATTAACAACCGGTGATATACGGATGATACAACATTGCTTGCTGAAAGTGAGGATGACTTGAAGCACTTGCTGATGAAGATTGAAGACTACAGTCTGCAGTATGGATTATACCTCAATATAAAGAAAACAAAAATCTTCACAACTGGACCAATAAGCAGTATCATGATAAATGGAGAAAAGATTGAAGTTGTCAAAGACTTCATATTACTTGGTTCTGCAATCAACACCAAAGGAAGCAGCATTCAAGACACAGATGATGTATTGCATTGGGCAAATCTGCTGCAAAAGATCTCTTTCAAGTTGTGAAGAGCAAAGATGTCTCTTTGACGACTAAGGTGGACCTAACCCAAGCCATGGTATTTTCACTGGTCTCATATGCATGTGAGAGCTGGACAATGAATAAGGAAGACTGAAGAAGAGTTGATGCTTTTGGGTTGTGGTGTTAGCAAAGAATACTGAAAGTACATGGGCAGCTAAATGGACTAACAAATCTGCCCTGGAAGAAGTGCAGCCAGAATGCTCATTGGAAGCAAAAATGGCCAGACTTTGTCTCACCTACTTTGGTTGTGTTGTCAGAAGTGATCATTCCCTGGAGAAGGATATCATGCTTGATAAAGTGGAGGGTCAATGAAAAAGGGGAAGGCCCTCAACAAGATGGATTGACACAGTGTCTGCAATGATGGGCTCAGGTATAGCAAGGATCTTGAGACTGGCACAGGACCAGGCAGTGTTTCATTCTGTTGTACTTAGGGTCATTATGAGTCGGGGATGACTTGACAGCACTAACAACAACAACAGCTCAAGTGTCTGTTGCTGTTAGTTGCCCTAGAATCAATTCCAGCTCATGGCAAACTCATGTATGCAAGAGTAGAACTGCTCCATCAAATTTTCAAGGCAGATCAAAAGCAGATCACCAGACCAGGCTTAAGGGTATGTTCATCTATTAGCCAAGCATTTAACTATTTGCACTACCCAGGGATTCCCTCAAGTGTCTGGCACTTGACAAATATTTGCTCAACTAAATTGAACTGCATGCCTTTGGTTGTGACCCACCTACAGTCTTTTTGTAGGAAAAAAAGAATACAAATAAATCTGATATATAAAATTCAGTGCTTAGTAGGCAGTAGCTTTACCTCAGGGAAAAGAACAAACCTTCCTGCAAACAGACTTTTGCTGAATCTTGGATGTCACAGTAGAAAATGAGGATAGGAATTTAAACCAAGAATGAACTACCTGGCTTGACTTGTGGAAAATAAACCTCTGGTGCTATCTTCCAGGGTGACTGAGATTTTCATGTGAGAAAAAAGCAAATAACAATTGGGTGCTTGATTCTGTCTTGTTTAGAAATTGAAAAAGCAGTACACTGAGCCGTGTTGACCTCAGGTGACAACTTGCAAACCAAATCAAACTCACTGCCATCAAATCGATTCTTACTGATTGGTTTCCAAGGCTGTGAATCTTTATGAAAGCAGACTGCTTCATCTTTCTTCTGCAGAGCAGCTAGTGGGTTTGAACCACCTACCTTTTGATTAATATCCAAAATGCCTTAACCACTACACCACCTTCAAGGTGATAGGTTATAGTAACATTTTAGCATATTTTAAGCACAAATCATAACTTCTTTACCACTCAGAGATATTCTTTGCTAATTAAAAGGACAGCAACAATGAACTATTGAGGCATTGGTGGTTCAGTGGTTGAATTTTCATCTTCCATGCCAGAGACTCAGGTTCAGTTCCTGGCCAATGCACCTCATGCACAGCCACCAGCCATCTGTCAGTGGAGGTGTTGTGTGTTGCTATGGTGGTGTAGTGCCTAAGGCATTTGACTGCTAACCAGAAGGTTGGTGGTTCAAACCCACCAGCCACTCTGTGGAAAGAAGACTGGGTAATCTACTTCTGTAAAGATTTACCCCCTCAGAAACCCAGTGGGGGTCACTATGAGTTGGTATAGACTTGATGGCAGTGAGTTGGTTTTTGGTTTTGGTTTATAATGCTTGTAGTAGTTAAGGTTGTGTGCCAACCTGGTATTCTCATGATGAGATTGTAATCACCTCCATGGTAGAACCTGCCATGAGCAGCTAAGTAGTTGAAAGTGAGTTACCTTCCAGATGTGGCCTGCTTCCAATATATATGGATAAGCTTTGAGAAAAGTCTCTATCTTTTTTGGCACAGTTTGGATCCTGAATTTTGCTAAGTCTTCATCTCCAGTTCCTGGACTTGAACCAGAATTGCCTGCTGATATTAGGATTGTGCCATCTTACGTGCTGACCTTGGGTGCATCAGCCTCAGTAGCCAGCAGCTGTGTGAGTTAGAAGCCTCCATCTCCAGCAGACCTGAAGAAGAAGCAGAGCTGAAGCCCAAGGTGAAGGGGCCATTCCCTAGAACCAGCACTCTGAATTTGCACTTCTAGCTTCCTGAACTGTAAAAGAATAAATTCCTGTTTGTTAAAGCCATCTACTTGTGGTATTTCTGTTATGGCAGCACTAGAGAACTAAGACAATGCTGAAAGGTTTCAGCAAATCTTCCAGACTAAGATGAACTAGGAAGAAGGACCTGGAGATCTGTTTCCTAAAACCAGCCAATGAACAGCCTATGTTCACAATTGTCCAGTCCCCATGGAAATGGTGCATGACTGAATAGCATTTCTTTCCATTGTGCAGGGGTCACCATAGTCAGAAGCCAACTGAAGGCTACTCAAGCAATAAGCAGTGATCTATTTGCATTGCTTTTAGCCAGAGACAGAAGAGATTTCTTATCCTTGCAAATTAAGGGGTGAGATGTTCATTTGATTGTGCCACCTCTATACAGTCAGAATCAACTTGATGGCAATGGGATTTTTGGAGTTTTTAAGGAGTTCGTGTCTCATCTCTCTCTTCTCACGAGGTCTGGTGCTCTTCCCACTCCTATGTAGTGTTAGCAACTTTTTAAAAATGTAATTAGAAACACACTATTCCATTATTACATTCAGTGTCTATGCCTTTAACTAATACTTACTTCAGCTTTGCTGTAGTTTTCCAAGTAGGATATTATCCACTGCATAAATTTCTCTCACACGCTCCTGATTTGGGTGCATAACATCTATTTTGGAATAATTTCTTCCAGGTACATTTCAACTTGGCAATTAAGGGGTCTACTTATTATCACACTCTACAGACTCAGAGGTGATTAGAGTCTGCTGCCTGCCCTTGCTGGTGACAGAATCCTGTAGTGCTAAGGTGGCCAACCTTTCTAGTCCAGGAGATTAAGGCCTACACACAAGTAGAAGAGAGAAGAAAAAACAAAAATAAGGAATGGAGAGGAAAGGCAGGCAAACAGAAGAGAAACAAAGGAAAACTTGAAATATAGGCAGTCCCTGGATTATAAGCAAGTTCCATTCCTAAGTCAGTGTTTAAGTCAGATTTGTGCATAAGTCAGAACAGTTAGGAATGGTTCATATCTAACATCAGTTAAATGTTTGTCTTAATATGTAGTACACAGTGTACATTTCTATGCATGAAAAACATTAAAGAAACATTTCTATATACACTAAAAATATCTTTAATATAATAAGAGAGTAATAATAATATTTTGATGCTCATTATATGCATCTCAAATTTTTAATATAAGCTTTGCAGGGGTTGGTTCATAACTACAGGAAGTCAGATGTTCATAACTCAAGGACTGTCTATAAAGCATCAAGAATGGTAAGGACAATCATATGACCCAGCAATTCCATTTCTAGGTACAGACCCAAGAGACTTGAAAGCAGAGACTCAAATAGACACCTGTATACCAATGTTCATTGCAGCACTAATCACAATAGCCGAAACAACCTAAATGTCCATAGTAGATAAATCAATACACAAAACGTGGTTCATGTACACAATATAATACTACTACTCAACCACAAAGATAAAGTTCTGATGCAAGCCTCAGTGTGGATGGACCTTGAAAACATTATGCTGAGTGAATTAAGTTAACCACAAAAGGACAAATACTTTATGACCTTACTAATATGAAATACCTAGAATAGGCAAATGTACAGAGGTCAGACTTTCATACTAGTTACCAGAGGCAGGAGAGAAGGGGAAGAAGAGTCATTGTTTAGGGAGCATAGAGTTTCTGTTTATGGTGATGGAAAATGTGGCAGTGGATATTGGTGTTGATTGTACAGCATGATTGATACAAGTGGTCACACTGAATTGTACTCAGGGAAAGTGTTGAGTTGGCAAATGTTGTGTTACATATATTTTTATAATAACAACTATTTTTCAAATATTTGAAGAGCTGCCATTTGAAAGAAGGATTCCATATAACCAGGGTAGTCCAAAGGTAAACCTAAGACTAGTTAGTAAAAGCTACAGGAAAATAGATTTGAGATCAATATAATAGAGATTATTCTAATTGTTAGAGCTGTTTGAAAATAAGATGGCTCCCAGTGAGGGAATGAATTCCCTGATAGTGAAAATCTTTAAGTCAAAAAGGATAATTCTCCTGACAGGAGATATTTAGATGTTGGGTCAAAGTTCCATGAAGGCAGGAATTTGTGTCCACTTTGTTCATGAAGGTATCTCTGTGTCTGTAACTGTACCTGACACACAGAAGACATTCAGATATTTGTGAATAAATTAATGAACCCATCCCATGACCACTTTGAATCTATAACTACAATTTCATGATACAAGTTCAACAATAGGAACTCTGGTGGCACAATTGTTAAAGCATTTAGCTGCTAAGTGTTCAAACACACCAGCAACTTCACAGGAGAAAGATGAGGCAGTCTGCTTCTGCAAAGATTTACAACCTTGGAAACCATATGTGGAAGTTCTACTCTGTCCTACAGGGTCGTTTTGAGTCAGAATAAACTTCATGACAGTTGGTTTGGTTTTCTGGTTTTGGTTCAATAATAATCTTCTGTTCTGCTGAGTCTGTCAGTTCAGCAGCTCAGCTGTGGTCTTAAAGGTCATGTTGTTGTTACGTGCCATCGAGTCGGCCCCGACTCATAGTGACCCCTCCTTGGGTTTCCAAGGTGGTATCACTATGGAAGTAGATTGCCCAACCTTCCTTCCGAGGAGTGGCTGGTGGGTTTGAACCACCAGCCTTCTGGTTAGCAGTCAAGTGCCTTAGGCACTATGCCACCAGAGCTCCTTTAAAGGTCATAGTCATCATTTAAAGATTTTCTTTTTGGCAAATTCACAAACACACAGGTGATTCTGTATCCTCAGACAGGTACAAGAAAGCTATGTCTCAATTTTACAGGGGGCAGTGGGATGGACTGTGAGTACAATGGCTATTTCTACACAAATCAACTAACAAGCTCAAATGGGAATTGAGGGGAGGGTACAGGGTATTATCAGGTTGCCAAAAGGGCAAATAGGCCACATCTTCTGGCTTCATCTAACCCCACAAGAGGAAGACAGAATCACCAGCAGTAGCCCAAGGCCTATTCCTGAGAGGCCAGACCTGCTGCCTCGCTCCAGCCCTTTCACCAACTGACACTAACCGTTCCTCCCACAGCACTCACCACCTTTCTGCTGGGTTTGATAATTCACTGCAGTGGCCACACAGAACTCACAGATTATGGGGTTTATTAGGAAAGCACCAGGCTACAATTCAAGTTCAGGAAAAACGTTCAGTCTCTCTCAGCCTGCCATCTCTCAGCCAACAGTCTCTCTCATTCTCTCTCCCAACAATGTGTGTCTGTCAGTGTCTCTCTCAGCAATGCGTGTCTCTTGCTTCTCTTTCCCAGGAGCACATGTCTCTCAGCAGCGAGTGTCTCTCAGGAGCGTCTTTCTCTCAGCGGCATGTCCTTCTCAGCTAGCAGTCAGAGACAGACTACTTCTGCCTCTAGGAGGATTCCTTTTGATCCTGGCAGAGTGGCCAAACTAACCAATCATAACATCAGAATTCTAAGCACCTGAGAGAGAGCAAACTTCCCAGAACATTACTTTGTGCTGCTCCCAACAAAAATACCCTGGGTGGATGATTTTAACAATCAGGAGCTACTCAATTTCTCACAGCAAATTCCACCATGGAGTTTACAGACTTTTGGCTAGAAAAGCCATACCAGGTAATTTACTACAGCACACAGGTACAACTCCAAATGGATCTATGGGCAAGGATGTATGTTCTCCTGCTCATTTCTGTATCTCTAACACTTAGCTAATGATTAGTACAGTGCCTGATACAAAGTAGGTGCCCACAAACCATTTGCTAATTCAAATGAACTGAAATTTATATCTGATGATCACTAAACTATTTGCCTTGTCTTTTTTCATTAGCTTCACAATTAGTTAAATGTTTATTGATATCCTTCCTGTGATTTATTTGCCTAATATCTATCTTTCCCACTAGATTATAACACTGTGAGGGACATCTTTTGTTTATCACTGTATACCCAGCACCTGGTACATTGTGTGGTACATAGGAAATATTCTATAAACATTTGTTGAACGTACTGAATGAATACTGGAAGTAGATCCCTGAAATAATCATTTGCATGAAAGAATTTTAGAATCACTGAATCTTTCAGTTAGAAAAAATTTTAGCCATCCTTTTAGTTATATTTGTTTATTATTGAGTTCACCCATTTGTTATTGTTAACTGCCACTGAGTATACTGGGCAATTTAAAACTGAGAGATTTAATCTATAAAGTAATGGTAGATGTGATAGAAATATCAAGTGTATTTATTCTAAATTGGTGTTTAAAAGTGTTGATGAAAGTCCCAGGAAAGACTCAGTGTCAAGTCTTTGAGAGAAACAATTTACTAACCTATACTGCCATTTCGCATAATAGATTTCATAGTCAGTCCAGGGACCACAGATTAACTAAATAAATCCTCTTCTTCAGGCATTACTACTGGGTTTCTCTTTTCACTGGCACCTCCAATGGAGGGCAAGCTAAGCAGAGGAAAGAAACCAAGTCAAAGTAAGAACATGAATTCTGGCAGCTTTGTAGAAGTCAGGCCTGCTGAATAGTATTTGAGGGCTCGAATGTTCTTTCTGGGAGCTCTGGTTGCATAGTGCCTAAGGCATTTGACTGCTAACCAGAAGGCTCGCAGTTCAAACCCACCAGCCACTCCTCAGAAGAAAGGTTAGGCAACCTACTTCCATAGAGATACCACCTCGGAAACCCAAGGAGGGGTCACTATGAGTCAGATCTGACTTGACGGCAGTGAGTTTTTTGGGGTTTTTTAAATGTTCTTTCTGGACCATTTCCACTTAAAGTCTTCGCCATCTCTCTACTCAAGGGTGCTCTCAGGTCTGATGCATTCATAACCCCTGAGGCTTAAATGTCTGTTAAGTCAAGGCTACTCCAAATGTGGTTCCTGAACCCATTTGTTTCCTGTCTGCCACAAGATAAAAACTTGCACCAGAACAAAAATGAAAGGACTGAAGCTTCCTTCATTGAAAAAGCCTCGCTACCAAGAAAAAATATATCAGTTAAACATTGTGCTTAGTGACATCATCTGAGGCAGTATCACTATGTAAGTAGGATTGCCCAACCTTCCTTCCGAGGAGTGGCTGGTGGGTTTGAACCGCCAGCCTTCTGGTGAGCAGTCAAGTGCCTTAGGCACTATGCTACCAGAGCTCCTATGATTTCACTAAGCACACTGTAAAAACTTGCACCAGAACAAAAATGAAAGAACTGAAGCTTCCTTCATTGAAAAAGCCTTGCTACCAAGACAAAAATATATCAGTTAAACAGTGTGCTTAGCTATGAGTCGGGGCCGACTCGACGGCAAACAACAACAACAAGTGACATCATAATTGATTTACATTCTGGTGCAAGATCTTAACCTGCTTACAAATTAGTAACAAACTGTTTCTAAGACTGGAACTTTGAATAGCATTGTGGTGCAGTGCCTAAGGCATTTGACTTCCAACCAGAAGGTTGGCAGTTCAAACCTACCAGCCACTCCATGGAAGGAAGATGAGGCAAGCTGCTTCTGTATAGATTTGTTGTTGTTATGTGCCGTCGAGTTGGCCCCGACTCATAACGACCCCTCCTTGGGTTGCCAAGGCAGTATCACCACGGAAGTAGATTGCCCAACCTTTCTTCCGAGGAGTGGCTGGTGGGTTTGAACTACCAGCCTTCTGGTTAGCAGTCAAGTACCTTAGGCACTATGCTACCAGAGTTCCTTCTGTATAAATTTACTGCCTTCAAAACCCAATAGGGGTCACTATGAGTCAGAATCCACTTGATGGTTGTGGGTTTTGGGTACTAAGCCATAAGGAGATATCTCCTCCAGGCAGGTATCTGCGTTCTAAATGACAGTAAGAAGCTTCAAGCCAAAGGAACCATTTCCTAAAGTATGAATTCTCACACACATTAATATTACATCCAGAGAAGGTGGACACAGCATTTGAGGATACACCAAAATAATGCATCCTGCAGTGATCAGGTCTGGTACATAGTAGGTATGTTAAACAATATTAATTAACTTTCTCTGTCCCCTACCTCAACCCAATGTTTTTCAAAGGACCACGTGTATTAGAACCACCTAAGGAGTTTATAAAACATGAATGTTGCGGGGTAGCTGAACTAGAATCTCCAGGTATGGAGCCTAGAAAAATGCACCTTAACAGGCATCCAGATTTCCTGTGTACACTGAAACCTGAGAACCACTAGACTAGGTCAGCTGAGCAAGTAGGAGAAATCTAATTGCTTAGTGTTGCAGCAGAAAAGGAAATAAAGCCAACAGTGTGCCACTCCCATGGCAGGCAGCCAGTAGAAAATTTTTGTCCCTGCCATGCATATTTCAGAAAGCACATGAGCACAGTGTAGCTGATTAACTGATGCAAGCACCACTTATACTGCAAATCAGCCTTTGCACTACAGTATGTCTCTTTTATCATTTCCTTAAGCAAACCCAATGTATGGTCATTTCCTGGCTCACGTTGACACCCATTAACTTCTTAGGATTCTTGACACTATGGGGCACTCTACTTCTCAGGGAGGGACAGGATATTTGACTGCATTGAATGAGAAACAATGAATCATCTGTTTGCTTTTTAATGGAACTTCCTCACTTCAGAAACAGCCTGGAAAAGAGTTTTTGTTTGTTTGTTTGTTTGTTTATTCCAGTGAGAACACTTCAAAACAAAAAACCAAACCAGACTCACTGCTGTCGAGTCGATTCTGATTTGTACTCATAGCTACCCCTCCTTGGGTTTCTGTGGCAGGATCTCTACGGAAGTAGATTGCCTGGTCTTCCTTCCGAGGAATGGCTGCTGGGTTTGTACTGCCAGCCTTCTGGTTAGCAGTGAAATGCCTTAGACACTATGCCATCAGACTTCTTTTAGATGACATTTCACTCTCAAGTCCCCTAAATGGCTGGCTTGCCATGTCAAGAAAGAGGCTGGGTGATACTTGTTGTTACACCAAGTCCATTCCTACTCACAGTGACCCTATACAACAGAGTAGAGCTGTCCCATAGGGTTTTCTAGGCTAAAATCTTTACTGAAGCAGACTGTCAGGTCTTTTTTCCCACGTAGCCTCTTGTGGATTCAAACTACTGACCTTTCACTCAGGAGCTGAGCACTTAACCATTGTGTCACTAAGGCTCCTTGAGTGCATCAACCAAAAAAACTCACTGCCGTCAAGTCAATTCCGACTTACAGCGACCCCTCCTTGGGTTTCTGAGGTGGTATCGCTATGGAAGGAGATTGCCCCATCTTCCTTCCGAGGAGTGGCTGGTGGGTTTGAACCTCCAGACTTCTGGTTAGCAGTCAAATGCCTTAGGCACTATGCACTACCGAAGTTAAACCATTTAGATTTGCAGTGACAATGTAAAAGGGGTGTGTTTTTATTAAGTGATTCTGAGAGTAGAATTGCTCCATAAGGTTTTCTTGGCTGCAGTCTTTATGGAAGCAGATTGCCAGGACTTTTCTTCTTTGGTACAGCAGGGTGGGTCCGAGCCACTAACATTTAGATTAGCACTCCAGCAAAAACCATTTACACTATCCAGGGAGATTTTTTTAAAAATGCCCTCACTACACAGTCTTCTTAGAAATCATACCTCCATAAGTTGGGCATTAGGCCAAATGTTTATAAAAATAAATATATCCATGAATATAAGGGGGCAAATTAATGAAAATATTTTAGCCATAACCAAACACCTTGAGGGAATAAGGCTCTAGGCTTAGGGACTCACGATCATAGTCTCAGGGTACACTAAAGTCAATTAGTGTAACATAGTCCACAAAGACCGTGTTCTACATCCTACTTTGGTGAGTAGCAACTGTGGTCTTAAAAGCTTACAAGAGGCCACCTAAGGTGCAGTAGTTGTCTTTCCCCATCCAGAGCAAAGAAGAGGAAAGAAAATCAAAGATGCAAGGAAACAATTAATCCAAAGAACTAATGGACCACATGAACCCCAGACTCCACAACCTTAAGACCAGAAGAATTAGATGGTGGCTGGATACCACTACTAACCACTTGAAAGGGATCACAATAGAAAGTCTCGGATAGAATGGAAGAAAAGTCATTAAGAAAAAGACCAGGCTTACTGGTCTGATAGAGGCAGGTAGAGCCCCTGAGACCATGGTCCTCAGACACCCTTCAAGTCTGGACTGAACTCACCCCTGTGGCTCAACTTGCAGTCCGACAATAGACAGGCCTATAAGGATCAATAACAACAGGGAGATAACATCAGTAGAACAATCAACCTATGAGATCAAAAGGGCAGCATTTGCTCAGGGATAGGAGATCTGGTAGCATAGTAGCTAAACCACTTGACTGCTAACCAGAAGGCTGGCGGTTCAAACCCACCAGCCACTCCTCGGAAGGAAGATGGGGCAATCTACTTCTATAGTGATACTGCCTCGGAAACTCAAGGAGGGGTCGCTATGAGTCAGGTCTGACTCAATGGCACATAACAACAACAACAACAAAGCTCAAAAGCCAAGAAAGGATAGACAGGAAGGACAGAGGGAAATGGTAAACACAGGGAGGAAGTGAGAAGAGAGCAAGCCATGTCCCAAAACATGTGTGAATTGTTGAGTGAAAACCAATTAATTCTGTAAACTTTCAACCAAATCACAATTAAAAATAAAAATAAATAATAATAATAATACCCTTTGCCTGTTGTGGCATAAATGCTTAGCCAAGCAACTGATCTCAGTACATAGTCAAGACCCACCAGAAGAGGCACTGGGGCAGAAGCTGCACCAACAGGGGACAGCACCATGAAAAGTAGCCATGTTGCTGTTGTTAGCTGCTAAAAAGCTGACTCTGACTCATGGTGACCCCACGTGTCAGAGTAGAAAGGCTCCATGGGGTTTTGTGGCTGTAATCTAAACTGAAGTAACTCTCCAGGCTTCCACAGTGCTGCTGGGTGGGTCCTTACTGCCAGCCTTTACGTTAGCAGTGTAACACAAACCATGTGTGCCACCTAGGGACCTAAAGTAATTCTACAGTTTTAAAAAATAATGAAAAGGCTCTAACAAGCTGAAAAATGGTCCGCATCAGTGAGATCACCATTTTTAAGAAAGCCATGACCAATTTGATTAAAACTCCTCCTTTGGCTGCCCCTCTTCAGTATTCCTCCCAGAGTAAGAAAAAGCATTAGATAAAAGTAGTGAAATCTTGCCCCCTGCACAAGACTCATGTCACACCAGACACAAAGCAGCAAACCATCAGTCAAACCAATGTTTCCATTTCTTCCTTATCAGCCCACACTATCTTATAAATCTAGTGTCAAATATCATAGCTTACTTTGTCTCTAGAAGACTCTGAATCATCCACAAGAGGAAGTTCAATTGTTCACAGATAAACTGTGATGATGTTAATAGCTAGAGGACTGAAGGGAAAACAGTGCTTCAACAGCGACACCATCTGTCATGGTTTCCACACAGCAATCACCTTCCTCCCCTGCAGAGGAAAAGATGAATGAAGAGTGTCCTTTTACGTGCTAGTTTCACATTCACCCAAGAACACACAGGAACTGAGTATATGATAAAGATAGCATCGCACAATAATAAGTAGGGAACAGATGAAACAATCAATAAATGGTATTTGGGAAATTGGCTAGTTATTTGAGGAGTGGAAATCTGCACTCATACCTCACAGTTTATACCGGAATAAATGCCAGATGGAGTGAAAGTTTAAATATATATATGTATGCTCTGCATATGCGGTTGTTAAGAGCTCAGCTGCTAACCAAAAGTTGAAAGTTCAAACCCAGCCAGCCACTCTGCAGGAGACAGGCCTGGCAAGCTGCTCCCATAAAGACTACAGCTTAGAAAACGCTATGGGACTGTTCTAACCTGAGTATATATAAATGTATCAAAAACTGATACATTTAATATTTAAAATGCTATATTGGGAAAACATACACAATACACAATAAATTATCAATCTCAAATTTATAAAAAGTTCTTATAAATCATTAAGAAAGAACATTCAGTAGGAAAAAAGTCACCATGAAAAGGAAGTGGTGCACACAGGCACATACACACTCACACACACTGTTGTTGTTTTTATATGCCGTCAAGTTGGCCCCGACTCATAGCCACCCTTCCTTGGGTTTCTGAGGCAGTATCGCTACGGAAGTAGATTGCCCAACCTTCCTTTGGAGGAGTGGCTGGTAGGTTTGAACCGCCAGCCTTCTGGTTAGCAGTCAAGTGCCTTAGGCACTATGCTACCTTCCACAAATGACAGTAAGCAGATGGGATTCTAATCAATGTCAAACAGTAAGGACATGCTCTTGTCCATCAGAAAGGCAATGCAGCATTGTCAAAGGTACAGGAAAACTGTCATGCCCGGTGGATGGGAGAGTGAACCAGTCCTAACTTTCTGAAGGCACTTCAGCAATGGCCATGAACATGTTAAGTGTAGTTGTGCTTTTGCACAGCTATTCCACTTCAAATTTTCACCCTGAAAAGTAAATTACCCAAGTGTGGGAAAACCAGAGCTTTCATCTGTTATTTATAATGTTAAAAAACATAGAAACCAAATGTCAATAAATGCAAGACTAGGTTAAGTAAAGCATGGTACACACATTCTCTTGTGTACACAACCATTAAAAGTGTTGAAGGCCCAGCTTGGATACCATGGAAAAATGCCTATGCCTTTTATTTTATCTGTAAGACTAGAGGACATTGTGTGTAATATGATCCCAGGTATGTAAAATTGTACTCTGTGCTCTAGTGGCGTAGTGCCTAAGGCATTTGACTGCTAACTAGAAGGCTGGTGGTTCAAAACCACCAGCCACTCCTTGGAAGGAAGATTGGACTATCTACTTCCCTAGAGATATCGCCTCAGAAACCCAAGGAGGGGTCGCTGTAAGCCGGAATTGACTCGACGGTAGTGAGTTTGGTTTTATCTGTGCACATATTTTCATAGGTAAAGAAGACTGGAAAGATGTTTACCAAATTGTTAGTAGTTCTGAGTTCTGGCATTGCAAGTGATTTTTCCTGTCTCTGCACTGTTCAGTAACATTTCAGTTTGGGTTTTTTTTTTGTTTGTTTGTTTTCACACTGAGTGTGTATCGTTTTTTTTTTCTAAAACAAAGGTCTCATTTCCTAAAATTATGCTAGCTTTATCAAACACATATGTCAAACACAGAATAAGAAAATGCTTTTCTTCCTTTGGAACTCATCATATGTACAATCATGAACAATCTAAGGTGAGTCTCCAGTTCCCTTCTCATTACATCACTACCCCACCTCTCTGAACCTATCATCCTGGATTGCATTACTGCAGGGTCTCAACCAGTGGCTGATTGACTTCTATCAAAAACATTAACAGACATTAAAGTGTTCAGTTAGCAACATACAAACCAGACCATGAGGTCTAAGTCACCTCTGGCCCTTTCAACATATCCCTAACATCCATGTTACTGTATCAGTGTTGACTAGGCCAAAGGGTACAAAGCAGCCTTGTAGCTTTTTGATTAATGGCAATTGCTTCACAGATTCACATCGCCGCATCATGTGGACTAAAAACTATTCCTTTTTGAGCTTCATCCCTAGATAGATGTTTATAATCTATTTCCAATTTGTGTATTTACATCTCACATCCAAAAAGGATGAAATAAGCATTTAGAACTTTTATAACAATTTGAGAGAGTAATTTTAGGCTATTGGATTTTATCAAATAATAAAAGAAATTGGCTTTCTAAATTTTCATTTTTCTAGTAATTTTTTATTGGGTTTTATAAAAGTATCAGTCCATAAAATTTTTTAAAGTATCATTTACCTAAGATAGTTTGAGAAGAGCTGCCTTATATCATTTTTACAAAGCAGTACAGACATGATAAAGAGCTCTGGTGTCACATTGGTAAGGCATTTGTCCACTAACCAGAAGGTTGGTGGTTCAAACCCACCAGCTATTCTATAGGAGGAAGATGAAACAATCTACTTCCATAAAGATTTACAGCCTTGGAAACACTATGGGGGTCGCTTTGAGTTAGAATTGACCCCATGGCAGTGGATTTGTTTGTTTGTGTGTTAAAGACATGATGGGCTCTGGTGATGTAGTGGTTAAAGCATTCAGCTGCTAACCAAAAGCTGGCAGTTGGAACTTGCCAGCCACTGCAGGAGAAAGCTGAGGCAGTCTGCTTCCATAAAGACTACAGCCTTGGGGCAGTTTTACTCTGTCCTTATAGGGTCCTATGAGCTTGACTCACTGATATTTGTAAGGTTGGCCCTTGCAATCTCTTTTCTAGGATGAATGGTTAGGTAATGAAACAGTCTCCTGCTGACTGCAAAATCAGAAAATGTTCAGGGATGGAAGGCAAGTGGGGTGGCCTGCATGGCAGGCAGGGCTCTCTCCCACTAAACCAAACTGCACATACAAAATTGAAGAAAATGTAAAATAGGAAGCTTGTCACTTGTGAAGAAACCAAATTTTGGCCATGGTCTTCCTTCCTTGTGAGGCAAAGTCATGATTAACAAAGGTCTTTATATTTCTTCAGAGCCAAAAAAGAAGCTGACAGGAGCTAACTAAAAAGGAGAACGTTACTATCGTAATAGCCTCAATCCCAAGACTATTCAGACAGTTGGCAAAGCCTGGAGATCAAAGGGCATATGGCTTTATTATCTCATCTCTTCTGTACCATCACTGGCACGCCCTCGTGTCCCAGTTTTCTCATCTTCAAGCTGTCACGCTGGACAGTTTTTTTGTGTGTGATTTGGATGAAGTTTACAGAGCATCTGGTGGCATAGTACCTAAGGTATTTGACTGCTAACCAGAAGGCTAGCGATTCAAACCCACCAGCCACTCACTCTTCGGAAGGAAGGTTGGGCAATCTACTTCGGTAGTGATACTGCCTCAGAAACCCAGGGAGGGGTCGCTATGAGTCGGATCTGACTCCACGACAGTGAGTTTAGTTTTTTTGGTTTTCTATTCATTTTCAATATTTCATACACATTTTATTTCATGACACTGACTACAATCCCCAGTTCTCTTCCCAGTTCCTCCTAGGCATTACCTTTTCCCTGTGTCCTTCTTTCCTATGCTTTCCTGCCCCCTGAGCTGTCTCCCTGTGCAAGTCCTGCCCTTCTGATCTCCCAAGATTGATGGTTCCAAGGGGTGTACCAACCTGGTATAAATGTTCACCTTATAGGCCTTTCTACTCTCTACCTGGAAGCCACAGGAGTGGAGACTAACTTTTAAATCAACATTATTTTTATCACTTCCCTTTCACCTATTCATTTTATTTTATTTTTTATTTTTTTAAGAGCCTGTTTTACATTCAACGTAATGCATACATTTAGTTTCATTCCCCATTCCCCATGTCCAACCCTAACCCAGTCTCTTCCGCTCCCTACTCTGCAACCCTCCCCATGTCCCTCATAATTGTGCATTCCTGTTTGTCCTGCATTTCCTCAGTTTGAATGTTGGTCCTCTGGTGTCCCATGGTCTGTTTGCTCTAAGGGATGTATTTCCACAGAGTGTGTGGGTGCAGCATCCTGGGTTGAGTGGTCTGCATGTACATCTTGTTAACTATTGGGCTGAGAGCCCACCCCTGGGGGTGAGTTTTATTCTAGGCGCAGAATGTATTCCAGGGCCATAGTATTGGGAGTCTCACCAGATTTCATCTGACCA
>NW_006921744.1:3841328-3842912 GCF_000298275.1 Orycteropus afer afer | reverse complement strand
TACTCACCAATATAGGATGTGGAGCAACGCTTTTATGTATTTTGTTGTGCCAATTGAGTCTGGTGTCCCCCAGTACTACGGACCTGAGGCAGTAAATCTATTGGATCTCTCTCCCATAGTGTCTGGATGTCTGTGAGGGATTACTCTGTGTCTGTCTTTTATTGTTTCCGTAAGGACTGCAGGTATTTTGTATCACTAGTGTCTGTGCAAGATTAGCCTCAGCTGAATCTATCTATCTATCACCTATTCATTTTAAATCAAACTTTAAATAAAATTTGATTTACCAACCTTTTACCTTTCCTCATTTTACATTATTGTTAGTTGCCATGAAGTCAATTCCAACTTTATGGTGACTCAGTGTGGAGAGTAGAAATGTGCCATAGTTTTTTTAAGGTTGTGACCTTCAGAAGCAGATGGCCAGGCCTGTCTCCTGAGGCATCTCTGGATGGATTGAAACTGCCAACCTTTCAGCTAGTAGTCGAGCCCTTAACCGTTTGTGCTACCACCCAGGGACTCTTCATTTTACATTGCAAACCTAAGGCTTATTTTAACTTTCTATCACTACATGTTAAATTACATAAATCTGAAATTTCATTTTACTATAGGAATTTTCTCCTTTACATTTCAATAGGACAAAAGAGGCTATTAGCCACAGGCTTCCACAGTTGACCCACTGTTAGCTAATATTTTAAAACTCTTCTAAATTGAATGCTTTGCCAGCTAGAAGCAACTCACCAAAATCCTAACACTTCAATGTCAGCTGGGGTTGCGAGTTGGTTTCTTCTTTTTCTGTCTTGTTTTGTCACTTTTGCTTGTTTGGTTTCCCCTTTAACATATGTGGATTCTAAAAATTTCATCTTCTAAAGTCCCAGTATCAAGCAGTCTTAGCGTCCTAATAATAGTCAAAGTTGGTTATAGTCTGTGTAGAAATTGGTGTAGTCCATATGGACCCATTCAATGCAGAAACTTCAAATGTTAAGGCAGGTAGGAATATAAATATTCAAGTGTGTATGCTTGGAGGGTGAGGTGGCGGGTATATAATCATCCACCAGCATCTCCATTCTCCATAATAATCTGCTTTCCTTCCCCACCATTTTACTGTTATGCTTCTTGCTAAGATTGGTTACACTGATTCATTTTCACTGGATATATCTTAGTTATAAATATTGTTTAGGAAACAATATTCTTACTGTTTTCCCTACTCTACCACTTCATAAGCAGGGTTTAGACACTAGCAGCCAAGGCAGTCCTCTCAGTGATCCAAGCCTCAGAAGTCTTCTAAGCTCCTAGGTTCTGGTTACCACTCAGTCACCAATCTGAGTTAACTCAGCATCCAGTTTGCTCTTTCAGCCTGATATGACTTGTTTTTAACTAAAAATCAAAAATATTTAAAAATTTTGTCCTCAATGAGAAAGACATAGAGAGGTACATGGGAGATACAGACAACAAAGATGAACTCTTTTACACATACAGTACTGCGTTGTCAGTGAAGGCAAACGTGGGTATATGGATGCATAGATGGGTGGACAGGCTAAATGATCAGGTATGTCTATGAAATGGGGAGTGTATCCAAGAACATATATA
>NW_006921744.1:3837829-3840463 GCF_000298275.1 Orycteropus afer afer | reverse complement strand
TGTTGCATTGTGGTAAACTGTGGTCAATGACATGAGACAAAGTATATGTGTACTGCTGTATGGAAAGTGAATTTGCTCTGTAAATCTTCACCGAAATCACAATTAAAAAAAAAAAAAAATTGTCCTCATATGCTTTGGCACCTCTCCCTTCAAGAAGTGGGACCTCATTTTCCTCTCCATGTGGACTGGACAAAGAGTCTCATTTCTGATTAACAGAGTGTGGCAGAGGTGACAGCATGCTATCTACAATTAGGGCACAAATTCAATGTGGTTTCCTCCTTGTTCCCATGGATGCCATGCATGGGGGCAAGTCAGCTGCCATGTTACAAGGAAAACTCAAGTGCCTCTGGATAGATCAACATGGTGAGGAATGGAAGCCTTTGCCAATAGGTATGTGAGTGAGCTATCCAGCCCAGTCAAGCCAAAACTATCCAGCTAAACTGCTCCCAAATTCCTGACCCACAGAAACTGAGATAAATGTTGTTTAAAATTGGTAAGTTTCAGGGTTGTTCTGCAACGACAGGTATCTAAAACATCTTTATTAATTACCCTATATTATACTGTGTCTGAAACACTAAATATTGTTTGTTTGTTTGTTTAATTCCTGACTTAAAAAAAAAAAAAAGTGGCTATCAAGTCAATTCTAAACCTTGGCAGCCCATGAGTGTCAGAGTAGGACTTTGGGTTTTCAGTAGCTGTGACCTTTTGGATGTAGATCACCAGGCCTTTCTTCCAAGGTGCTTCTGGGTGGATTTGAACTACTAACCCTTAAGTTAAACAGCCAAGTTCTTAACCATTTGTGCCACCCTAGGATTCCTAGTGAGGAAACAGAGGCAGGGATCCATGTAAGGGTGGGGACCCAGGCCACGGCCCTCCCAAGTGGCAGGAAAGCAGAGAAAAAGCCAGGGTGGGGACCAGGACAGACAGAGGAAGCAGAGGCAGAGATCCAGGTAAGGCCAGGAATCCAGCCCACGGCCCTCCAAGGTGGCAGGAAAGCCGGGGAAAGTAGAGAAAAAGCTGTGTGTGTGTGTGGGGGGGAGGTACCAGGACAGAGCAAGGAAGCACAGCCGAGATCCAGGTAAGGCCAGGAACCCAGGCCACACCCCTCCCAAGTGGTGGGGGGCAGTCAGGGATTTACGTAAGGGGAGGGTGGAGAGGTTTTGAACAATGAAGGAAGACAAACTTGACTGTCAGTTTGTCCTACTATGGTGGCATGTTGCTGTGCAGCTTGAGGCTGTGCCACTGGTGTCTCAAACCTAGTAGAGTTGCACATGGTGCACAGGTTTCAACAGCTTACAGATTGAGAGAGACTAGGAAGGAGGAAGCCATCCACTTCTCAAAGAATTGGCCAGAGAAAACCTTATGAATAACAGAGAAACACTATCTGATACACTACTGGGAAAATTTATGAATAGCCCGGAAAACTGTCCAATACAGTGCAGGAGGATAAGCCACTTAGGTCGGAAGGCTCTCAAAATAGGACCAGGAAAGAGCTGCATCATCACAGTAGAACCAGCCTTAATGATATGGATAAGGTAAAGCTTTTGAGACCTCCATTTGCTGACGTGGCATGACTCAAATTGAGGAGAACAGCTGCTGCAAACATCCATTAATAATTGGAAAATGGAATGTACAATGCATGAATCTAGGAAAATTGGAAGTTGTCAAAAATGAAATGGAGCACATAAAGATTGATATCCTAGGCATTAGTGAGCTGAAATGGACTGGTTTTGGCCATTTTGAATCAGACCACCATGTAGTCTACTATGCCAGCAATGACAATTTGAAGAGGAATGGCATAGAACTCATCATCACAAAGGATGTTTCAAGATCTACCCTACCACTGACAGCATTGTCCTTTAATACAATGCTGTCAGTGATAGGATAATATCCATACACCTACAAGGAAGACCAGTTAATATGACCATTATCCAAATTTATGCACCGACTACCAAAGCCAAAGATGAGGAAATTGAAGAATTTTATCAAATTCTGCAGTCTGAAATTGACTGCACATGCAATCAGGATGTGTTAATTATCACTGGTGACTGGAATGCAAAAGTTGGAAACAAAGAAGCATCACCAGTAGCTGGAAATTTGGCCTTGGTGACAGAAATGATGCTGGAAATCACATGACAGAATTTTGCGAGATCAGTGACATTCATTGCAAATACTTTTCTTCAACAACACAAACAGCACCTATACATGTGGACTTTGCCAGACGGAATACACAGGAATCAGATTGACTACATCTGTGGTAGTAAGAGGTGATGGAAAAGGTCAATATCTTCAGCCAAAACAGGCCAGGAGCTCACTGTGGAACAGACCATCAACTGCTCATATGCAAGTTCAATTTGAAGTTAAAGACAATTAAAACAAGTCCACGAGCATCAAAATATGATCTTGAATATATTCCTCCTGAATTTAGAGACCATCTAAAGAATAGATTTGATGCACTGAACACTAATAACCGAAAGCCAGAATAATTGTGGGATGGGAGTTCCAGCAAGATGGCGGACTAGGCAGAAAGACTGGACAGACCCTCTTCAACAAAGAAAAGGGAAACCAATTAACACAGACACAGAAGATAATCCTGGACCCCTGAGTCTTGAAGGGAAGGATACAGAAATGGAC
>NW_006921744.1:3821298-3831294 GCF_000298275.1 Orycteropus afer afer | reverse complement strand
AGAACAATCATTGAGAAAGAAGGGCTGCCTATGCACAGGGAGACAGCTCAGGGGGCAGGAGTGTACGGAGGGATGGACACTGGGAAGAGGTAACTATGGGGAGGAAGTGGGAGGGGAGCTGTTGTATTGTGGTAAACTGTAGTCAATGTCATGAGACAAAGTATATGTAAACTGTTGTATGGAAAGTGAATTTGCTCTGTAAATCTTCACCCAAATCACACACAAAAAAAGAGAGAGAACTGTATGTACCTGTTCCAACTTACCTACAAATTCAACTTAAAGACAGGCTTAGGAATGGATCTTGTTCAACCTGGGTACTGCTTGTATACGCCACATCATGGATGAACTTCGAAAACATTATGCTAAGTCAAATTAGTCAATTGCAAAAAAGACAACTACTGTATAATCTCACTTACTTGAAATAAGCAAACATACAATAATCAAAAATTTTTAATGGCTTCCAGTTGTGAAAGGGAGGGGAAAAGGGAAGTTTTCACTTAGGGAGTAGTATTTTTACGTTAATGGTGGTGGAATAATTGGGAAAAGGATAGTAAGAATGATTATACAACTTGAATAATGTAATCAGTGTCACTGAATTGCACATGTAGAAACTGTTGAATTAGAGGATGTTTTGTTGTGTATACTTTCTTTTTTGATTTTATTTTAAAGAGCTTGTTCTACTTTCAGCATGACATGTACATTTACTTTCACTCCCCATTTACTATGTCCAACCCTAACCCAGTCTCCTCCCCTCCTTACCCTGTAACCCTCCCCATGTCCCTTACATTTATGTACTCCTGTTTGTCCTGCATTTCCTCAGTTTGAGTGTTGGTCCTCTGGTGCTCCATGGGCTATTGCTCTAAGGGATGTATTACCACAGAGTATGTGGGTGCATCATCTTGGATTGAGTGGTCTGCATGTACATCTTGTTAACTACTGGGCTGAGAGCCAGCCCCTGGGGGTGCATTTTATTCCAGGAGCAGAATGTATTCCAGGGCCATAGTATTGGGGTCTCACCAGATTTCATTTGACCAGTATATTTTCACCACAATCAAAACAATCAGGATACATAATTAGCAAGGTGAAGTGATAAAACATAATTATTTTCAGATAACACAATTTTGGTCACAGAAAACCCAAAAGAATACATAGAAAGACTGTTGAAAATTTTAGTTCAAAAAAAAAAAAAAGAACAACATCATCCATGACAAAAGAGGTCGCTAAAAAGATGAGAAAAGACCAAAATGGATGACAGAAAGGACTCTGAAACTTGCCCTTGAGTGGAAAGTAGCTAAAGCAAATGGAAGAAATGACAAGATAAAAGAGCTGAACAGAAGATTTCAAAGAGCAGCCCAAGCAGACAAAGCCAAGAAATATAATGAAATGTGCGAAGACTTGGAGTTAGAAAACCAAAAGGGAAGAACACGCTCAGTATTTCTCAGGCTGAAAGAACTGAGGAAAAAAATTAAGCCTCAAGTTGCAATATCGAAAGATTCTATGGGCAAAATATTGAATGATGCAGGAAACATCAAAAGAAGATGGAAGGAATACACAGAGTCACTGTACCAAAAAGCACTGGTTGATCTTCATCCATTTCAGTAGGTGCCATATGATCAAGAACCAATGGTACTGAAAGAAGTCAAAGCTGCACTGAAGGAACTGGCAAATAACAAGGCTCCAGGAATTGAGAGAATACCCATTGAGATGTTTCAACAAACAGATGTCTCACTGGAGGCACTCATTTGTTTATGCCAAGAGATTTGGAAAACAGCTACCTGGCCAACTGACTGGAAGAGATCCATATTTGTACCCATGCCAAAGAAAGGTGATCCCACAGGATGTGGAAATCATCAAACAATATCATTAATAATCACACACAAGTAAGATCTTACTGAAGATAATTCAAAAACGGTTGCAGCAGTATATTGACAGAGAACTTCCAGAGGTGGAAGCTGGATTCAGAAGAGGACATGGAATAAGGGATATCTAGCTGCTGTCAGATGGATCTTGGCTCAAAGCAAAGAATACCAGAAAGATGTTTACTTGTGTTTTATTGGCTATGCAAAGGCATTTGATTATGTAGATCATAACAAATTGTGGATGACGTTGAGAAGAATGAGAATTCCAGAACACTTAATTATGCTCATGAGGAACCTGTACAGTGATCAAGAGGCTGCTGTTCGAACAGAACAAGGGGACACTGCATAGTTTAAAATCAAGAAGGGAGTGTGTCAGGGTTACATCCTTTCCCCATATTTATTCAATCTGTATGCCAAGCAAATAATCCAAGAAGCTGGACTATATGAAGAACGTGGCATCAAGATTGGAGGAAGAATCACTAACAACCTATGATACGCTGACGACACAACTTTGCTTGCTGAAAATGAAGATGACTTGAGGCACTTACTGATGAAGACTGAAGAATACAGTCTACAGTATGGATTACATCTCAATATAAAGAAGACAAAAATCCTCAACTGGACCTATAAGCAGCATCACGATAAATGGAGAAAAGATTGAAGTTGTCAAAGACTTCACATTGCTTGGTTCTACGATGCCAATGGAAGCAGCAGTCAGGACATCAGACGATGTATAGCACTAGGCAAGTTGGCTGCAAGGGACATCTTTCAAGTGCTGAAGAGCAAGGATGTCTCCTTGAGGACTAAGGTACTCCTGATACAAGCCATGATATTTTCAATCGCCTCGTATGCATGTGAGAGCTGGACAATGAATAAGGAAGACCAAAGAAGAATTGATGCTTCTGAGTTGTGGTGCTGGTGAAGAACGCTGAAAGTACTGTGGACCGCTAAAAGAACAGATCTGTCCTGGAGGAAGTGCAGCTGGAATATTCCTTGGAAGCGAGAATGGCCAGACTTCGTCTCACCTACTTTGGTCATGTTGTCAGAAGGGACCATTCTCTGGCGAAGGATGTCATGCTTGGTAAGGTGGAAGGTCAGTGGAAGAGGGGAAGGCCGTCAATGGGATGGCTTGACATAGTGGTTTTGACGATGGGCTCAAATATAGCAAGGATCATGGAGCTGGCATGGGACCTGGCAGTGTTTCGTTCTGCTGTGCATAGGATTGCTATGAGTCAGACACAACTCGATGGTACCTAACAATAGGATTCCTAATTCCTGACTAGACTCCAATTAATAATACAAATCCCAGTACTGCCTTAGCTAATCATTGCCTGGTATCCTTTGGAATTAGTTTTAAAACAGTTAAAAGCTAAAGCTGGGACTTTTGATGATAACTTTATCAAAATTTTAAATGGTTGATAGTTCTGATTTGGTCTCTTGATATATGGAGAAAATCAGTAAGACAAGGGAAGGTAAGCTAAAGAGATACATGACAGGATATTAATTCAATCATTCATTTATTTGGTTTGAATATGTGTTTTATATGTTCTCTCTATATAAATCCCCCTTATATAGATACCACTAGATAGATAGATAGGTAAATAGATAACTAAATAATTTAAATAAAGGTAAGAAATAAACTAAAGAAACTGAGATTAAGAAACTTGCCCAAACTCACATATCTAAAAAACAGGGAAGTCCAGATTCAAACCAGGTAGTCTATCTTGCACTCACTACGCTACAGTGCCTCCTGCAGGGTATACTCTGATCACACTTAAGAACATCAAAGTGGTACAAGTTCTTTAATTCATCAATAAAATTAAATAGTCCACTGCTTGGCTGATATTACCTTCCATGGTATCACACAAAAGGCAAAGTGCTTTCGTTAGAGAATGTACCAGATGGGACACATGAACAGTAAACTTCCAGTGAAGTATCTTAGGTAGCTTTGTAATATTGCCGGTCATGTCCAGATACACAGTCAGTTCTTTGGAGCTGTTTACTACAATGAGAAACACATCAACTACTACTATGCTTATTTCAAAGGAGATTAAAAAAAAAAAAAAGAAGAAGCAAACTTTAAAAACTAAAAAACAATCAAAAACCACATTAATCCAAATCACATTTGGAAGATTTTTATTAATTTATATTGACATTCTTAATTTTGTCTGCTTAGTCCTTAGTAAATATGCCTTTATTTGATACAAGCCTATAAATGCTTCGTAATAGTACCACAGAATCATAGCGACTTGCAGTTATCAATGCTTTGTAGTGATTAAAACAATGTTCAAATAATTAACAAGTTAATTCACTGAAATACTTAGAATATTTCAGCGGAGTGTCTGAAAACTGCTCATAAATAATGACTGATATAATTAATTTTTATTTGGTGTTGAAGATAATCACTTCTTACATAAAATATTTTAATACAGTGCTTTACTAAAGAAGCTAGTTATTAGATATATTTCTAAGACTAAAGAATAAAACTTTATCTTCATATTTATTTTATTCACAGGACTCTTAGCAATGAAGAACTTCGTATCCAACATTAATACACAGGCATATCACAAGTGGCATTCTGTAGACGCAGAAAAGAAGGCTGTAACAAAACAAACTATATTTACTGCTTCATACACGCTACACAAACAGCTCATTCTGAACAGTGGAATCAAATGCAGACAAAATGTTCGTAAAAGTGTGTATGCCTATATGGCAATTATAACTTCCAAGCACTGAAAAAAAAAAAAGGAACAATAATACAGAAGACAGTATTTTCAATGCTTATAGCACATGTAACACCCTCAGCCATCCACTGGGTGTCAGATCAGAGTGGCAACTGAAATTTCACGTCCACCTGGGCTTGCTTAGCTAAAGTCACTATTTCAGAGAGCTTTACAACCTGAAAGAAAAAAACAAAGCATCTTTGTCTCTATTTTCACCAAAATATAAAATCAGGACAATTGGGAAAATCAATGCACACTCAATCTTTTTTTATTTAAAACATCTTAGGCTATTCTGGAATTATTCTCAACCACATCAGATTCTTACAAGCAACCACCACTCTAAGGATAGTTAGATCTGACATTCTTCATAACCCATACTTCAATGCAATGCTTTATACTATAGATGTATATGATACACACACATAAGAGTTGTTAGTTGCTATTGAATGACTCACGGCAACCTTATTCATGCAGAGTAAAACTGCTCCAGTTTTCAATGGCTGTGATCTTTCGAAACACCAGGCCTGTCTTCCAAGGCATATCGATTGGTTTGAATAGCCAACCTTTCCACCAGAGCTTAACCACTGGCACCACCCAGGAACTTCTCTCCCCATCTCTCTCCCCCTCCTCCCCCTCTTTCTCCTTCCCTCTCTACCTCTCTCCCTCCCCTCTCTCCCTCTCCCTCCTTCTCCCTATTCCTCTTTCTCCCTCCCTTTCCCTCTCTCCCCCTCCCTCTCCCCCTCCCTTGCCCTCTCTCCCTCCCCCCTCTCCCCCTTTCCCTCTTCCTCTCTCCCGCTCTCTTCCTCTTTCCCTCCCTCCCTCTCCCTCTCCTCTTCCCCCTCTTCCTCTCTCTCCCTCTCTCTCCCTTCCTCTTTCCCTCTCCCTGTCTCTCTCTCCCTCCCTCTTCCCCATCTGTCTCTCTCCCTCTCCTCCCTTCCCCCCTCCCTCTCTCTCCTTCTCCCTCCTTCTTCCTCCCCTCCTCCTCTCCCTCTTTCTCTCCCCTCCCCTCTCTCTCCCTCTCCCCCTCTCTCTATCCCTCTCCCTCCCTCTCCCTCTCTCCTATCCCCTCTCTCTCTCTTTCTCTTTTCCTCCTTCTCTCTTCCCTCTTCTTTCTTTATAGGGAGCTCTGGTAGCATAGTGCCTAAGGCACTTGACTGCTAACCAGAAGGCTGGTGTTCAAACCCACGAACTACTCCTTGGAAGGAAGGTTGTGCAATCTACTTTCATGTGATACCACCCCAGAAACCAAAGGAGGGGTCACTATGAGTCGGGTCCGACTCCACAGCACATAACAACAACAAAGACAAAAACAGTGACTGTATTTGGTTGGATATCCCACAGTGCAAAGCACAGACCAAAAATAAGCTTGGGTCTAGGAATTACTATTTTACTTTCTGTCAGTAAGTTAACAACTGTCAACATTAATTCTAATGCCCTCTCTATAAACTAAGAATATCCACCTGGTACCATACAAAATGTCATACAGATTAGACATATCTAAAATCATCCAACCAATTCTGCTTCTCTTCTCCCTCAGTAGAGTAACTATAAGAAGTCTTTGAAGTTAGTAAGTACCTTGGGTTCAAATCCCAGCTGATGCTTATGACATATGATCTTGAATAAGTTAACTTATTTAGCCTCAGTTTCCTCATCTATAAAAATGGGAATTGTATTCCAAATTCTTATTAAATGAGGTAATACTTAAAAAAAATGCTTAGCCTTGCAAGTAAATAACAAGTGGTAGCAGTTGCTATTATTGTCATCATCACATTTATTACTATTATTGTCATGACTTCCATATCCTCTCATTCAGCAGAAACACACTACAGTCACAACTTTAATCTATTGATCATATTTTATCTCCCATGAACTATTAGATCAAGGTCCTATAGAGCTCCTTCCTTCCATGCCCACCAAGCTTTTCTTAATCTGGGCTTTCATGACAAATGAGGATATTTTCAGAGAGGCACTATAACCATTTCGCTATCTTCTCTTCAACTCCTATCTAATTTACTGCACTAGATGGATTTTCCTATGCAAAATGTACTTCATGGTAGCAAACAGTTCATGTAGCACTTTCACTCTGTAGAAGTATCTCATATAAGCAGTGAAGAATGACAGGATTAGAATAGCAACCACTTTGCAAGCATAAATGGAATGGACTGAAGCTATGTTTGTCAATCAGTGCCAAAACCAAAAACAGGGAAATAATCTGGCATTATACACTGACTCAGGAAACTGCACAACACAAACCATAAAATATTCTTGCTTCCTGCTCCCAAAGTTAAATAAAAATACGATGAAACTTCTGGTTCAAAATACCAATTTACAAGAAATACAGGGGGCACATGTATTTCATATGTGCTGCAAATACATCCATGAGTGTAGTAGAGCACACACGGGACGGAGTTATGAAAATGTTTTAGTCATAACCAAACACCTTGAGGGAATGAGTTTTTCTTTTTTTTCCACCCACTTGTAGTCATTTTTTTTTTTTTTGATGCTGTTAAAAAAAAATTATTGATTTGGGTGATATTTTACAAGGCAGATTCATTTTACATTCAACATTTCACACACATTTTGTTTTGTGACAGATTATAATCCCTGCAATGTAACAGCTCTTTTCCCACTTCTTCCCTGTGGTTTCCCTTTCCCTGTGTCCTTCTTTCCCTATACATTTCCACCTCCCTAACTCTTTCCCTATGCATATGCTGGCACTCTGATCTCCCATGGTTGACTGTGCTAAGGACTGTACCCACTTGGTGTAAATGTTTACCTTGTAAGCCTGTCTATTTTTTGGCTGGAAGTCACAGGAATGAGTCCAACTCCAAGCCTGAAGGGTGACTAGGAGCCATAGTCTGGGGCGTTTCACCAGTCTCTATCAGACCAGTAATCCTGGGCTTTCTTTGTTTTTTAGTTTTGTTCCACATTTCGCCCCCCCTCTATCTAGGATCTCTAATTTTGATCCTTTTCCAAGTGGTTGGCAGGAGTAGCCAGGCACCATCTAGCTCTTTTGGTCTCAGGATCGTATAGCTGAGGTTCTCATGGTTCACTAGTCCTATGGACTAACTGTTTTCATGCGTCTTCAATTTTCTTTACTCTTCTTTCCTCCAGACTTAGAAAGACCAATAGCTGCCACTTATAGAGCTGCTTGCAAGCTTTTAAGATCCCAGTTGCTACACACTGATGTAGGATATAGAACAGTATTTTTGGGTATTACGTTGTCCCAACTAAGCTTGATGTTCTCCACAACCAAAAAAAAAAAAACAATTTGCTTGAAAAACTTTCACCCAAATCACAATTTAAAAAAAAAAAAAAAAAGGGAAAGCAAAGATGAAAAAAATAAACACAAGAGGGCAGAAGAACATGTAAATAACATCACAGAGTTACAAAAATTAAAATCCAAACTATGGAATTCTGTAGGACCATCGCCTTGGTTTTTTTCAACAAACTGCCAAAAAATAAAAAGCAAAGGAGAACCTAAAGATTTAAGTGAAATAATAACCAAATGCAATGTTTAATCTGCTCCTAATTCCAGCAAAAACCAAGACAAAAAATATTTGAGAGAACAGGGAAATTATACATCGACTTAATTCTCTTTATACAACAAACCATAATACCCCTATTCTACCTAAACAGTATTTCCTTTATATGACATCAATATCTTTTATCTTTTATAGATATATGATGATATGTATAAAATAATACAAATAAAATAAGACTGGACAAGAGTTGATAATTGTTTAAAATGGGTGACAGGCACAGGTGATTCATCAAACTCATAATATTAAGCTGAAGCACTAATTATTAGCTGGTTCATTTGAGAATCTAATTTACACACTTTAACAAAACCTGTTTACCATTTTAGCAGCTTCATCCAAATCATCACAAGCAAGAATTTTCAGTCCACTGTCTGCTATTAGGGCCTTAGCATCATCAACTCGTGTACCTGAAAATGATTTATGCAAATACAAAGTCATTTTAAATATAGACACAAGATAATTTTGTTTGCACAACACACTTTAAGTAAGAAATTTCAACTTAAGGGTACTTCTATCACTTAACCAAAGAAAACACTGTAAAGCCCTGAGTTATCTCACAAACTATATATCCATGGTAACTCAGGTAAGCCAAAGTTTGATACAAATCACAACAAATAGAGGATGTATTAAATTATAGCAAGCAAAACTATAAATGTTTTGTCCCAGTGTTAGAAAATGTTAAAAATTCCTTATCTTTTATTTTTTCCTATTGCATAATACTTTCATTAAAAAGATACAGCTGAAAAAAGTTGTTTGAAAATTACATTTTAAATGAACTGAATTCTGGAGTTCCAGCAAGATGGCGGACTAGGCAGAAAGACTGGACAGACCCTCTTCAACAAAGAAAAGGGAAACCAATTAACACAGACACTGAAGATAACCTTGGACCCCTGAGCCTTGAAGGGAAGGATATAAAAGTGGACTAAACCCCAACTAGCAGAAGAATTTGCATGAAAATACCAAAAAAGAAGACAAATGGAGCTGCAGTCTAGCAGTGATCCTGAGTGATTCTGATGGCACAGACAGCTTGGAGATTCCCGAGTGCTAGTAGGACTTAAGAATTAATCTAAAAATCAGCCCTGCTAGCCAGGAGGACTATGCACGGTGGCTGGGGAACAAACGGAGAAGGTGAAGAAAAAGGTGGGCTGAGCTGTGGACTTTCGTTGGTCCGAAGGGTGCTCCCATTTTGAAGGTTTAAAAAGCGCCTTGACTATTCTGGATACTTAAAGAGACAGCACTCTCAGAGATTCCTGGGGCTTAAGAACATGTTCTGTTTTCAGCAACCCCAAGGACACTCAGGATCTGCAACACTGAAAAGGTACGACATTCCTCTTGTTACTCTTATATCCCACACCAGCTTGGTGAACGGAGATGCAGCCATCCCCCATTCCCACCTACCTTCTGTGCCCACAGGAATTCCATCACAGTCTGTGTGCTCAGACGGAGCCTGGGTGCCCTGCCCTGTCCTCCACTGATTTTTTTTTTTTATTTTTTTATTTTTCTTTTTCGCTTTCTTTTTTCTGGTGATCAGTTTGCTTGTATTTGTCTGTTTTAAAACAACCAATGTTATTAATACTTTTGTCCTTTTTATTACTATTCTTAATCTTCCCCTACCATGTCCTAGTTTTCAGCATTTTTTCTTTTCCCTGTACCTGGTTGAATTTTTTTTTTTTTTTTTAAATTTAAGGGTTTTTTTTCTTTTCCCCCTTTTTCTCATGATTAATCCCATTCCTTGTTTTTCTTTTTGCATTTTTCCCATTTTCTTCTTCATTTATTATTCTCTCTCCCTACTTTTTTTTTGTAAGTGCCCTATCCCCAGATATCGCAGGTTTTTTTGTTTATTCTTCTTTTTCTTCCCTTTTTTCTTTTTTT